>NC_056737.1:1407943120-1408013078 GCF_019279795.1 Protopterus annectens
AATTGTATGACTTTGCAGGAAAAGAGGAATTGACTTTCATAAGACATTTCTTCACCACAGAGGAATTTGGGAGTTATAGCGGGCTTTTGGAATGGCAGACTGCTTCTTTTGACCATTGCCTCTCTTAGTGGATATTTTTAAAGATGTTTCAACATTTCTGGAAACACCATGATCTTTTGACTTTTGTACCCAGAAAGAAACGCAGGCAACTGCATCTTTCCGATTAGTTTAGTTTGTGGACAGACTCCCAAGGCAGATTTAATTGATCATTTTTAGTAAGATTTCTGATTATTATTTTGAATTCCTACTAAAATGGTAAATAATTTTAGTAAGTTTTCAGAAGAATAATCCTTCTCATGCCTCAGCCATGCATCTACTGGGCAAGACGTCCAGAGTGCTGGATACATTTAGAAAGTACATGATCATGTTCTCTGCTCTTACTTTAGTGGCACTGAGCTACTTCACATGCATGCTGTACTTTCAAAGAAAGAATTGCAAAATGTGGTGGAAAACGTTCATACCACCACAGCCACTTCTGTATGGACTCATAGCCGCAGTGCTGAGGGATCTGCTGGGGTGGCTGAATCTTTCAGTAACCATTTTTTAGTTTGCCTAACTTCACCTAGACCCTTTTGATGATAACTCTTAAACACCTTTCATAGATTTACAGTTTGTTTGCTAGACCAGCTATCATCTCTTTTCAACCTAGTCAGTACTACTTCCATTGCTTGCTTCTCCTGTCCCTAAGAGATGTGGCAGGGTTTCAGGATTTTGGTGAGTTTACTAATCCCCATCTACTTATTGGGGTTATTTTGAAGAGTTATAGAGCCGCTTTATTTGCTGTGGAGAAAAAGCTTATTCATAGCTACTAGATGATCTGAATGAGATTAATCCCACCAACAGATTCTGTGCATTTTGTATTGTAGATCTGAGTTTTTGGAATGGGCGTCTGTGATACTATTAGTTTTATACAGAGTTAAGAGATCAAGTAAGACTGTCATTTGTTACCTTGTAGATCAGGTAGAGGATGACATGCAAGTCTAAAGAAGAGAAATTTTAGTCACTATCTGTAGCTCAGAGTTCATACCACATTTTTTTTTTAAGAACATTTTGAGATTTTTCTAGTTAGGTGGTATGTCTGGGTAGTACCGTTTAAAAAATGGCATTATATTAAAATATGTGCCTGATGAGGGAGGAACATTGATGATTTATCTTGTACTATAAGACATGCTATTAGTAATTAGCTAGACTATGTAAAAAGTTTTTTTTGTAAAAAGCATTATTATTGATATACATTGTGGTTAAAGAAAAGTTCATTATCCATGATGTGCCCAGGCTGTAATGACAGTATCTGTTTTGAGGAGTCTTTCATTTTATGTGGTAGGTGCAGGGGGGTCCGCCTGTTTCCTGAAGACTAGAGTATATGTTTTTTACATTTAACTTTAGTCTCTGCTCATAGTATCTTGAGTTAGTGAGCTATGGACTCTGTTGGAGAATGTTATATTCAGGTGCATTGATCATTGCTTCAAGTCTGCTGATGTTCATCGTGTTTCACTGTTGCAGTCATAACTGTAGGGTGCTCCTGCCGGCAGGCAGCCCGAGGTCGGCCAGAATCCCAAAGTCTGGGTCCGGCGTCGGCTGTACAATCCAGTACCCTGACGTCAGTACGCTCTGGTACATAACCCTCAGCTGACGCCATCTTCTCCAGTCTTTCTTGCCGTGCGGTGGAAAGCAGCTCGCAAGTCGTTGGTTGGCGATTTTCGAACAGCATTTTTGGTTGTTGTCGGTCCGAAGTTCTTACTTCTCTTCTCAAAGCTAAGTACCCCGTTGGGGAATCTTTTTCTTGTTCCTCCGATGTCAGAAAAAGTTAATAATTGTATTACGTGTGGGAAACAAATACCTCATAAAGATTTCCACTCTTACTGTCTACCTTGCTTAGGCCCTGACCACGACGTTTCTTGTTGTCGGTTCTGTGCCAGTTTTAATTCTCGTACTATCAAACGCAGGTACGACTGGGCTCTGAATTATTTTGGCAGACGCTTCAATTATAGAATGTCGTCGGATACTACCGGAATTCAAAAGAAGCGCAAAGACAAGGACAGGCCTCCGAGGTCCAAACAGGACTCGTTGCAGCTGGAGCCGGCGTCCGGTTTGGCTGTAGTCAGTGAGGCGCTTTTGCAGCCCCTGTCGTCCGCCACTTCTGAACCGATGGCCGATACGGACTCCCATGGGGAGCCATCAAGGCCTTCTATTTTATCTGCTGCAGGGCCTTCTGACGTCGCTCCCTTGGATGGGTCCGGAACCGCTGTGCAGGTACCGGCTTCTGAGGGGGTATTCAGGCCTACTCACATCACCATTTCAAAGGCAAAGACAAAGACTCCTGTTAAGTCCAAAGCTCAAGCTACTTCTGAATCTACTCCCAGGACACAGAAGCAATTGTTAAGGATGGCTGAAGATTTGCTTTCTATGATTAGGGGTTCTCACCCCCCCCCCCCCTGAGAAAAGGCCTCGACAGGATGTTCCTGTGGATTCCTCTGACCAGGCTTCTATATCTTCTGTCTCTTCCTCTGATCAGGAATATTCTTTTCCTCCTTATGAGGATTCAGATGCTGAGGACTCCTTGCCCTCTGCTTCTCCGCCTGAAGATTTTTCTTTTGGGGAAACCTTACATTAGATGAGGGAACATTTTCATTGGGAAGGTCAGGATTATTCTGCTTCCAAGAAGAGGCTTAGAGAATTCCTTCTTCTTCCTCAACATAGGCCTTTGGCTATCCCTCCTGTTCTTGACATTGTAGATGATGCTTTTTCCGAGGCTAATTTGAATCCTGATTCCATGCCTCCTGCTCCCTCTAAGCCTGATAGGTTTTATAGGGTTCCTGAGTCTCATTTGTTTTTGTTTAAGAATCCTTCTGCAGATCCTGAAACTATATCTCAGGGTTCTAAGGCTGCTAAAGTTGCTACTTCTAAGAATCCTATTCCCTCTGAGAAGGATTCTCGTGCCTTAGACAGGTGGGGCAAAAAGGTATATACTTCTGCTATCCTTTCTGTTAGGGCTTTAAATTGCCAGTTTCATATGTTTAAGTATCAGCAATTTCTTGTGTCTGCTTTAAAGCAGAAGCTTGCCTCTCTTCCTGCATGTGCAGAAGATAAGGAACTACAGGATGTATTGCATGCAACTGAACAACTGAACAAACATAGCCTGCATTGTGGTTTTGATGCTTTGGATGCTTCTTGCAGGGCCGCAGCCTCTGGTACTGTTATCAGGAGACATGCTTGGCTTCGTGAACAAAGTTTACCTGAACAGGTTAAGGCTAAATTATTAGATGCCCCTGTTCAGCATGATGTTCTTTTTGGATCTAAGGCTGAGGAGGTTATTAAAAAGATGGAAGAAAAGGCAAAATCTATGCAAACTGTGAAAGATTTCTTGCAAGTTCAGCCTCCTAGATTTTCCAGGAATTGGCCCTCCAAAAATTGGTCCTTTCCCACGTCAGACAGGCCTCAAAGGGGAAGATATAGACGCTCCAGAGGTCGTGGCCAAGCTCAGGCCTCCTACAGATTGAGACAATGGACTGCTTCTTCACCTAGAAGGGGAGAAGACAGATCCCAATCTCAAAGAAAGCAAACTCAATGACTCTCGGTTGGGCTACAGGACCTCTTTACCTGGATGCCCCTCTCAGAGGAAAACTTTCTCTTTTTTACAGAAATTGGACTCGTATTACCCAGGACAAATGGGTATTGGACGTGATTTTAAAAGGCTACAAATTCCACTTTCATACCTTGCCAAGGGTTTTCGGTTGGCCAGATCTGCCAAAACATCAATGGTCAGAGGCCTTAAATCAAGTGGATGCTCTTCTGGCCATGAGAGCCATAGAGCCTGTTCCACTCTCAGAGATGGGAAAAGGTTTTTATTCAAGACTGTTTCTGGTTCCAAGAAAACAAAGCTCATGGAGACCTATTCTGGACCTTTCTGTGTTAAACACCTTTTTGGAAATTCCAAAATTCAAGATGCTTACTCTGCAGCAGCTGATTCCAATGCTCTCTCAGGACGCCTGGATGGTGACATTGGACCTAAAGGAAGCTTATTTACACATTCCCATCAGGCAGGAACGCAGGAAATTCCTCAGGTTCAAGGCAGGTTCGAGACACTTTCAATTCTCTGTACTACCCTTTGGTTTATCTACTGCGCCCAGAGTCTTTACCAAGTGCCTGGCACCAGTAGTGGCTTATTGCAGACTCCAGGGGATTCAGATTTACCCCTATTTGGACGACTGCCGTATTCAGGCAGACAGCAAGGATCTTTTACTTCAACATCTGGATTTTGTTCAACGTCTCCTCCTCCTACTGGGATTTTTAGTGAACACAAAAAAGTCACATTTGATCCCTTCTCAACAAATGGTATTTCTGGGAGCCCTCTTAAATACAACGTTACAAAGGGCCTTCCTCACTACAGAAAAACAAATACAGCTGGCTTCAATTTTCAAAACTTTGGCAATTCTACCTCAGCTCACTGCAAGGAAATTCCTGCAGGCACTGGGCTACATGGCTTCCTGCATTCTGTTGATCCCAAATGCAAGGCTTCGTATGAGAAAGCTTCAATGGTATCTGAAAAGTGTATGGTCGCAGCATTACCACGATCTGGACACTCTGATTCCTCTGATCCCCTGCCTCCAGAAGGAGTTCCTTTGGTGGTCCAGGGTGTGTGCTTTAAACGAAGGAAAGCCTTTCCGTCTTCCTCAACCTTCTCAAATCATAACCACGGACCTCGGATTATGCTTGGGGAGCACATTTTCTAGGCAATTGCCAGCAGGGAACCTGGACAAAGGATCATCTTCACTGGCACATCAATCTGAAGGAAATGTTGGCAGTTCAAAATGCTCTTCTAGCCTTCAAGAACCTTTTGCATCCAGGACCTCTTTTGATACGCACAGACAACACCACAGTCATGTGGTACATAAACAAGCAGGGGGGTTCTCATTCATACCCCCTTTGCAGACTAGCTATGGCTTTATGGGACACAGCTCTGAATCTGAATCTACATCTCCAGGCCCAATTCATACCAGGAGAACAGAATCTCTTAGCAGACAGCCTGAGCAGGAACATTTTAGATCCTCACAAATGGATGCTAGACACCAACTTATTCAACAGGATTACTGCAGTTTGGGGATGCCCCCAGATAGATCTGTTTGCATCCCACCTCAATCATCAGCTGCCTCTCTTTTGCACCAGGTCATTCCACAAAACAGCTTGGAAAGTGGATGCCCTGTCCTTCAGCTGGAGAAACCTTCGGGATATGCCTTCCCTCCTCTTCCTCTACTTCCTCGGGTACTACTAAAGATAAAACAGGACAAGCCCAAGTTCCTCATCTTGATTGCTCCAAATTGGCCTCGACAGTTTTGGTACCCAACTTTAAAGCACCTGTTCTTGGAGCCTCCTTGGATTCTTCCTCTGAACCCTTCTCTTCTGTCCCAGCATCAGGGTCAGTTGCTACATTCCAATCTCAAGACCCTTTGCCTGACAGCTTGGCTCTTCAAAGGAATTTGATTTCTTCTAGTCTTCCCAAACAGGTTTTGGATGTTCTTTTGGAAGCTAGACGGCCTAGCACTAGGAAATCCTATGCCTCTAAATGGAAGAGATTTTGCATTTGGATGCAGGACCGAGGCTTGGACCCTCTGGTACCTGATCTCTCTTCTATTTTGCTTTACCTCTCAGATCTTTTGTCTAATGGACTTTCCTTTTCTTCCATTAAGATTCATGCTTCTGCTATTTCTGCTCATTTCAATACTGATCCCCCTGTTTTTTCTCATCTTTTGGTGAGACAATTCTTGAGAGGGGCTAAGAATTTAAGGCCTCCCAGGACCCCTCCTGTTCCTGCTTGGGATCTTAATTATGTTTTAGAAAAACTTACTTTGCCTCCTTTTGAGCCTGCTGCATCTTCAGATATTAAGTTTTTGTCTTGGAAGACAATTCTTTTGTTAGCTTTGACTTCTGCCAGAAGGGTCTCAGAGTTGCAAGCTCTCATGGCTGTGGAACCATACCTTATTTTCCACCAGGACAGAGTATCCTTGAGGACCAATCCTACTTTCATGCCTAAAGTACTTTCGAAAGTGGCTTTGAATCAAAATATTCACCTTCCAGCCTTCTTTCCTAATCCTCAGAATAAAGGGGAAAGGATTTTGCACTCCTTGGACATGCACAGACAGTTACGATTTTATTTGGACAAGACTAAAGAGTTCAGAAAATCTAACCAATTGTTTGTTTCTTTTGCCTCCAGTTCTCTTGGAAAGGCTATTTCCAAACAAACTATTTCCAAATGGATTTCTTATGGAATAAGGTTTTGTTACACTCATCATGGGAAACACTTTCCAGGTACTGTGAGAAGTCATTCTACTAGAGCAGCTGCTACTTCTACAGCTTTTCTCAGGGGAGTTCCTACCAAGGATATCTTGGAAGCTGCCACTTGGAGTTCTGTGCATACTTTTTCCAAGCACTACAATCTCCCTTTGTATTCTAAGACCAGGGCAGGCTTTGCCTCTGCTGTTTTGCAGGGTCTTCTTGCTGCCCCTTCTTCTGTCTAAACCTCCCCCCTTTTTTTCACTGCTTTGGGATTCCACCCTACAGTTATGACTGCAACAGTGAAACACGATGAACATAGTACAGTTGTGTACACCTACCATAAATGTAGATGTTGAGTGTCTTCACTGTTACAGTCGGTGTTTCCCTCCCTCCTATCCCCTCTGTTTCTCTCTTTTGTGGTGTATTTGTGTTTCCTAGTGGGATTCATTTATGATCTATTGGGGACTTCTGACATCTAGGGCAAGAAAGGCTGGAGAAGATGGTGTCGGCTGAGGGTTATGTACCAGAGCGTACTGACGTCAGGGTACTGGATTGTACAGCCGACGCCGGACCCAGACTTTGGGATTCTGGCCGACCTCGGGCTGCCTGCCGGCAGGAGCACCCTACAGTTATGACTGCAACAGTGAAGACACTCGAACGTCTACATTTATGGTAGGTGTACACAACTGTACTTTGTCATCAGCTTTGATCCAATGAAATAGATGAAGAAAAGTAGTCCCAGTATAGATTTTTTTTGTGTGGGGGGGGGGGCGGGGCAGCAGTAGTAATGAATATTTCTGAGAAAAGTGTCACCAACCTTGACTAAGTGAATTCTTTCTACAAGTTAGGTATACTGTAAGTTATGTGGTGGTGGGTGGATTAGTCAGCTGTGGCAGCTTTTCTATAAAGCCAGAATGAGGAATAGTACTGATGACCTTGGCCTGTTTTTGGTAGACATTGTGCACAGACTTGCCTTCCTGCATTGTCTCTATGACCATTAAGATACCTTTCACAAATCCAGATATGGTTGGCTTAAGGTTTTGTAAGATGACAATATTGTCTTCTTTTTCTTTCCATGATTTTGTTGGGTCTAGTAAGGCTAATCTGCATTCCTAGGGTCAGTGGTGCAGATGTTATAGGGAGTGCCACAACAGCAGTTCTCTGGGCCTCAGGTGCTTACCTCATGGAGAGGCAAATACTGAATAGGTTTTGGGGATGTCAGTGAAGCAGTGATTGATATAAACAGAAAGCAACCTTGAAAGGTGATGGGACCCATAGAGTTAGATGTTATGTGATCCTATCTCGCCTACATTCTGAACTGATGGGTTCGGAGCCGATCCCTCGGCTCCAACTCGGCACGCTTATGCTATAGAGCGAGGCCTCTAATTGGCTGAGCTATCTTTATCCCAGGATGCACCACCACTAATCCCCCAGATCTCGTTTGCCGCTAACAAGCTTAGACGTGGTCTCAACATTGGCTGGGCTAAGTACTATTTATTTAGGCTTTTTCCTGTCACAAATTTCCTTACTTTGAACCCAAAAGCTGTTTTAACAGCTATTGTTGTTATATTAGTGTGATTGGTGAATTTTTGTTGGTAAATTCGTGATTTTTCTAGTCAGGGAAGGTTTCCCGTTTTAGTTAGAGGGGCCTTACCCTGTTACTTTGCTGTTTGTGTATCTCTCTTGGGTCAAGTACCCATTTAAGTTAGAGGGTTTTGACTCTCTTTCTCTCTTTCTCGTCTGTTAACAGTCTAGTGTAAAAAAAATAATAATAATAATAATTTGTTAAAGTGTTGCATTTAAACTTTACCTTTAGCTAGAGTTTAGTGTTTTTTTCACTTAGATAGGTTCTGTGGCAAAGCAGTTATGTCTAAAGAACACAAACCCTCCGGGTTTAAGAAATGCACGAGGTGTGGTTTTAAAATGTCCATAACGGACGACCACTCCTCGTGCGTCTATTGCTTAGGTGCTAAGCACCTACAAGAGTCGTGTAGTGTGTGCCACGCGTTCTCTTCTAGAGTCCTCCAGGAGAGGAAAAACAAATTAATCCTCAAGGGATTAATCAAGCCTTCCTTCGAGGAGGCTTTATCTTCCTCTTCGTCTCCTTCTAAAAAGAAGAAAGCGTCGGCTCCGACCAGTCAGTCGGAACCGATCGCTAAAAAATCTAAGCAGACTTCTCCATCGGCTCCACGGACTTCGGAGCCGAGGTCGGAACGGTCTGCCTCGATGCCTCCAGCCTCGACCCCTCTGGTTTTGGAGCCGAGGTCTGGGACATCGAGAGGCGGGTCACCCTCATCGGCTCCACTGATATTGGAGCCGATAAGGGTTATCGGCTCAGACTCTTCCCCCTCGGAGCCGAAGTCCTTATCGGCACAGAGGGAAATTTCCTTGAAACCTTCCTCGGAGCCGATAGTTGTTGAGTCCATTCGGAGCCGGTCCCCGAGCCCTTCGGAGCCGATGGAGAAATCGGTTCGGGCCCGATCGGTATCCTCGAGATCATCCAAGATGTCTGATTCGGACATCGACAGGGTGCTCCTTCGACTCTTCCAGTTTCCGGTGTTCCAAAAGCTAGTTTCGGCTCCAGCCCATTTGGCTTCGGAGCCGATGGTCCACTCCCCTACTGTGGTTCCTCCTCCAACAGCTTCGGCACCGTTGGAGCCGGTGCTGATGGAACCTGTGGAGGTGTTAGGGTCGGGCCTGACCCTTGCTCCAACTCCGGCTCTTGGGTCGGAGTTCAGTACACGGACTTCTTCCTTCGGCCCTGGGGGGGGAGGCTTCGGGATTGATGCCTTCGGTCCCAAGTCTCCCTCTTGGTGCGTCGGCGGCGGGAGTGCCGTCCACTGTCGTGGCCACGGAGGTGGGACCCTCCCAGGATTCTGGTGGTCCCGCCTTCAGGGCTATGAGGAGTGCATTAGCCAAATCTTCATTGGCTACCTCCGCGGTTTCCCCAGTTCTTTCCCTGCATACGGAGACTGGGTCGTTGGCAGTCCCCCTGTCCTTAGACAGTGGAGCCCCCGGGCCTCAGGTTACCCCCGCTGGGGTTTCTCCCTCTCCTGGAGGTCCTTCTGTAGCCTCTTCGGAAGAACCCCCCCAGGAAAAGATCGTGCAAGAGGAAGCACGTTGACTCCCCTGATGAGTCTCTGACATCCGACACTGATCTCGATGATGCAGAGGGGTCCCCTAAGTCGTCCTCGGATGATGTCTCCTTTGCAGACATCCTGGAAGCCCTAAAACAACGAGGCGGCTGGCAGTCCAAACCTCCCTCTGCTGATGAGTCGGTGTTCCTGAAGGCCTTCGGGGCTCAGCCCTCTGCCTCCTGGGTGTCTCCGCCCTTCGACGAGCTCTTGGATTTGATCTGTCGAAGGGCGTGGGAACACCCAGACTCTGTGGAACCGGTGCCTGCTCGTCCGAACAAATTTCTCTCGGCGCCCCCTGGCTGTAGATGCTTTGGTGGTGGCATCTGCTACCCAGCAAGATGTAGCAGAGGCTTCTACGTCCGTCCATCCTCCTAATAAGGAGTCTAGGAGCATGGATCGGTACGGAAAGCGCACCCTCAGTTCAGCGGCCTTTACACTGAGGTCCTTGAACTACCTTACGCACTTTACCAGATTTCAGAGGGATCTGATTAAGGAGCTATCCGATACCCTCTTGGGTAACCTGCCTGAGGAGCTGGCCCAGACGGTTGGCTCTCAGCTGGCTACAATGTCGTCCATTTCGAACTCGTCCATGAGGCTCATTTCTTATGCGGCCGAAGGGGCGAGTAGAGCGGCGGGTACAGGCATTGCTCTACGGAGACAAGCCTGGCTCCGTCTGTGTCATTTCGCGGAGGCCTTTAAGTCTTCATTTGCCGACGCCCCCTTTGATGGGTCCTCCCTGTTTGGACCCAAGGTAAACGACACACTAACCCGCTGTGAACAGGAGGGTAAGACTCTGACTGCCGTAGGGGCACGATTTTCCACTCCTTCGGCCTTATCCCAAGGCTAAAAGAGGAGGGAAAATGTGGTTCCGTAGATCTCAGAAGCCTTACCCCTCTCAGCAGGAGGGTTCCCCTTCCAGAGGCAGAGGAGGGGGAAATTCATCCGGAAGACGCCGTCCCAGAGGTGGCAGAGGCCCTCGCAACACTGGAGACCGCGAGTCCTTTCATGGCTCTTCAGCCTTTCATAGTCCCTGAGGGATTGCCCGGCTGTGCTGCTCCGGAGCCAGTCGGGGGTCGTTTCTTGAAGCACCTAAAGGCCTGGGAAGGTATCACTCAGGACCGATGGGTGCTTCGGATTATCGCTGGAGGTTACTCCATCCCATTCTCTCACCCCCCCCCCCTCAGTCCAAAAAAATCCCGGACCCGCCACCCAGTCAACGGGATACCGCAGCCTCAGAAGTTTCAAAGCTGCTGCAAAAAGGAGTCATCCAACCGGTCCCCGCAGACCAGATCGGATTAGGGACTTACTCAAGATTCTTTTTGGTGCCAAAAAAGACTGGGGACTTGAGGCCCATTCTGGACCTCAGCATCCTAAACCGTTCAGTCAGAAAGTCCAAGTTCCGAATGGTCACCCTACAAACTATTCTCCCATTGCTGGAGAAAGGTGTTTGGATGTGCTCCATAGATCTCAAGGACGCCTATTATCATATCATGGTACATCAAGCGTCCAGGAGACATCTGCGCTTCAGCCTAGGAGGCAGTCATTTTCAGTTCCGTGCGCTGCCCTTTGGTCTCACCACAGCCCCCAGGGTGTTCACCAAGTGTTTGGCAGTCGTGACTGCTCACCTGAGAAGTCTAGGATTCCAGGTGTTTCCGTATCTAGACGACTGGCTCCTAACTGCCACCTCCAAGCATCTACTTCTGCGGAGCCTACAAGCCACTGTATCACTGGGCAATTCCCTTGGAATCACCTTCAATTGGCCAAAGTCTGTGTTGCTGCCATCTCAACGAATAAGATTCATAGGGGTAGAGATAGACTCAAACCAAATGCGGGTCTATCTACCTACAGACAGGATACAAACCATACAGGCTCAAGTTCGAGCCTTACTTCCCAGATCCAAAGCCCCAGCCAGAATGGTTCTGCAGCTATTGGGATCCATGTCCGCCACGGTTCTTCTAGTCCCCTTGGCAAGGTTGCACATGAGAATTTTCCAGTGGTTTCTCTCAGCTCAGTGGTCTTTTCAGGAACTTCCCCTCAGTCACCTTGTATGGATCACGGAATCTTGCAGACGGGACCTTCGCTGGTGGCTAGTGCCCTCCAACTTGAATCAGGGACGACCCTTTGTTCTTCCTCCTCCGGCGGCCACTTTGACCACGGACACCTCCCAGACGGGGGGGGGGGCATTCCCTGGGCAGGTCAGTCCAAGGCAAATGGCATCCGGAAGAGACTTTGCTTCATATCAACATCTTGGAAATGAGGGCAGTACTTCTGTCCCTTCAAGCCCTTCACGATTATCTCCCTCACGGCGTAATTGCTGTTCACTCAGACAACATGTCAGTTGTTTGGTACCTGAACAAACAGGGAGGGACCAGATCCTATCCTCTTTGCAGAGAAGCCATGAGAGTTTGGGAATGGGCAGTCTCGACCAAACGCTTCCTAGTGGCTACTCACATACCGGGCAAGTCCAATGTCATAGCCGACAGATTGAGCAGAACCATCCTCTCTCCTCACGAATGGTCTCTGAATATGACAGTTGCAAGTCAGATTTTCAGCGAATGGGGGTTCCGTGTTGCGACCTCTTCGCGACTCCTCTGAATGCGAAGTGCAAAGAATTCTTCTCCCTAACCCCGGCTCCGGGGAAGAGCCCCATGGATGCATTAGTCCATCCTTGGCCCACCGGCTTGCTTTATGCCTTCCCTCCAGTTCCTCTCCTTCCCAGGGTGATCCAAAAGGCATCTCTCTTGGGGAGCAAAATGATCTTAATTGCTCCTTACTGGCCTCGTCAAGTGTGGTTCCCCTATCTTCGGAAACATGCTGTGGAAGGTCCATGGTTCCTGGATCAGGTCCCAGACCTACTGGTTCATCAGTCGGGACTATTCCACCAGTCCCTACACACCTTAAAATTGACGGCTTGGCTCCTCCTCTTCCGACGATAGTCAGGAGTCATACATTGGATCCAGATGTTGTGCACATATTATCTTCAGCCCATAAGTCTGCTACAAAGAAACTGTATTCTAGCAAATGGAAAAGATTTGCTATTTGGGCTCAACTCCGGGACCTGGACCCCATTTCTATTCCCGTGGCAGAAGTACTAAAATTTCTGACCTCTCTTTTCAATCAAGGTTCTTCAGTTTCTACCATCAAGGTACAATTGGCAGCAATTTCTAATTTTCACGAATCCATAGACCCACCTTTAATGAGCAACAGATTGTGTAAGACCTTCTTGAAAGGTGCTGCTCTATTAAGACCTCCGATTTCTCATCCTGCACCTCCATGGGATCTCGATATAGTGTTACGCGCCTTGACTTATTTCCCCTTTGAACCGGCAGCTACATGTGGTCTAAAGTTTCTATCATGGAAGACAGCTTTTCTGGTGGTGATTACTTCTGCCAGAAGAGTTTCAGAGCTTCAAGCTTTGTCAGTGAAACCCCCGTACTTGGTTTTTCATAAAGACAGAGTATCCCTCAGACCAAATCTTTCCTTTGTCCCTAAAGTTTGTTCTACTTTCTGCTTACAACAATCGTTAGAGCTTCCAGTTTTTTTCCCAAAATACTCTAACAAAGCGGAGTTCATATTCCACACACTAGATGTCCACAGACAGTTACGTTTTTATTTAGACAGGACCAAACAAACAAGGAAAACAGATCAGTTGTTTGTATCCTTTGCAGATAACAAATTGGGCAACGCTGTCACAAAGGTCACTATTGCCAAATGGATCAGGGACTATATTACTCAAGCTTATATTTATTCTAACAAAGAGCTTACCACCTCTGTCAAGGCTCATTCTACAAGGGCTATGGCTACTTTGGTAGCATTTCATTCTAAGCTTGCTATTAGTGACATTTGTGCTGCGGCTACATGGTCTTCCCCGCACACCTTCATTTCCCACTACAAATTAGATGTGGCATCTAGAGGACGAGCTTCATTTGGTTCCACAGTGCTCAGGAGTGTTTTCCAATGAGCCACCCGGGATTTAGGTGCTAGGGACGCTGTCCCATCAGTTCAGAATGTAGGCAAGATAGGATCACATAACATCTTTTAGTTATGTACTCACCATAACTTCAGATGTTTGGGATCCATCTCGCCTACATTCCTAATAACCCACCCTCCTTCCCCCTTCCTTGGAGATCAGAGGATATCAGAAGGTCCGAATCCTGTTGTTTCGTCTTGAAACATCTAACAATGTTATATAATCAAGTTGTGCATGTGTGCATGAATGCGGACAAACAAGATCTGGGGGATTAGTGGTGGTGCATCCTGGGATAAAGATAGCTCAGCCAATTAGAGGCCTCGCTCTATAGCATAAGCGTGCTGAGTCGGAGCCGAGGGATCGGCTCCGAACCCATCAGTTCAGAATGTAGGCGAGGTGGATCCCAAACATCTGAAGTTATGGTGAGTACATAACTAAAAGTTTTCTTAGTTTCCAAGAGGGCTTCTAGGACTTGTTTGGATGTAATCTGTGTTGGTGCTGAATTGTTTGGTGGGTGATTGGGCAGGAAAGTTTGGAAAAGTTTTTAAGCTAAACTTGTCTGCTAGTGTATTTGTGATTTCTTCATGGCCGGAGTGAGCCGTGTCATCTGAGGTAGGCTCACTTCAGAGCTGTTTATTCTTTATAAGATTCCAGACATATTTAAAGAATGCTTTTTTATAGTGTGATATTTTTTCATTTATTTATGTATTTAACATTTGTTTACTGAGAAAGTCTAAGTAGGCTGATAACCCATTTTCAGAGGAGGCCTTAGGAGAAAAGCTCCACATTAGTTACGTGATAAACAAGACAATACAGTGCAAAAACCAATAGAACAAAGCAATGATAAATGAAATAGCAGAAGCCATCCAATTATATGCCATAGTACTTAATTGATTACATGAATCTGAGGTGAACATTTTGGGATTACAGTAATGTCAGCAGACCTATTATATATTCACTTTTAAAGTGAAAGATGGGAGATGAAGGTTAAAAACTGTTTAAAGTATAAGAAAGAGCTTAAGAGGAGAAGGGAGCTGGGATGGAAGGAGGGATGGGTGGGACAGAGCAGAGAATATAGAGATGAAATTGTTTAGTAAATAGGCGAGTGAAAAATAAAAAGGACCCAGTTTAGTTTAGCCAGGAGTGGTATATGACAAAAGCCATTTGTCCATTAGATGAGCTCTGAGAAGTTGTTTTAACTTTGTTGGTCGGCTAGTAGTTAGGATGTAATGGGGGTTGTAGTTCGAGGCCTTGAAAATTTGGTTGGAGTGTAGAGCATCACCAAAGCTGCTGTTAGATTTTGTAACCTTTAAAAGGTTTTTGTCATTGGGACTTAGTGTTTTTATTTGGGTAGTATTGTATGAGCATGTGAAGAGCAGGGCAATTGTCAGGATTATTTATGATGGCATAGGAAAAAGTAAGATGGTTGACAGCTAGCAGATTGGGTCGTTCGAGCCAGTTTAGTTGATGAAGCACAGTGCAGTGATGGGCTCTTTGTGATAGATCTGTGATGAATCTAGCGATTTTGTGGTAGTAAACTTCTGGTTTCTGTAGGTCAGTGTTTTTGAGGTTGGTAAATAATGGGGATGCATATAACGAGGTGGAGAGGAAGATGAGCCTAGCAATGGATTGTCTGGTAGGGTTGGTTAGGAATGGTTTACCTGTGTAGAGAGACCCAAGTTTGATGTGATTTTTCTTAATGACTAGTTCAACTTGTTTATCAAATCTTAAGCTGCTATATGTGGGAATACCAAGTAGTTTGGTATGAGCAGTGGGTTAAATTTTAGTTCCATTGGTAGAGTAGATGGTTCATAGGTTCATACTAGGCTATCTGCCCGAGGGCATTTACAAGCCTAGCCCATAGTTTTGTGGCTTACGCCACTCCTTTAGTTTGGAGAAACTATGCCCATTATTTTGTTGTGCCTCTGTCGAGCAGTGACACTGAGGTAACCCCTGGGGTATATCTGCGATCTCCCATCCATTGGTCAAGATTCCTCTTGAACAAGGCCAGCGAGGTGCTCTGCCTCACGTATACCGGGATTTTGTTCCACAGCATAGGGAGTCTTTGGGTGATGAATCTATCCCTCCAGCACGTCCTATTAATAACCGTGTCGAGGTTTAAGTCTCCCGCCGTTGTGGCTCTGAGGGATCTAGATTTTTTGAGGTGAAGCATGTTCATCAAATCTGGGTTTGACATGGCCTTGTATGTCAGGCACAAGTCACCTCTGAGCAAGCGGTAAGCAACTGAATAGAGCTGGAGTTCTTTCAGTCGGGCAGCATAAGACAGATTTTTGAGACCCTTTATCCTTTTGGTGAGGAACTTTTGTGGCCTCTCCAGCTGCTGCAAATGTCGTGTCAGATACATTCCGAATGGGGCATTGTACTCAATCATTGGTCTGATGAGTGATGAGTATAGGGAGACTATGACCTCCCTTGATCTAGATGTGAATCCCTTCATGATAAGGTGGGCAGTGTAGAAGGTCTTCCTAACTACTTTAGCAATATGAGTGTCGAATGAAAGGCTACTGTCAACCTGGGTCCCCAGGTCCCTGATAACTTCTTCTGTGATCAGTGGATTCCACCTATATGGTAGCTAGGGGTAACCTTGTTTTTCCCGAAGGGTATGACTATGCATTTCTTGGCATTTAACTTTAGGCCATGGCTCTGGCACCAGTTATCCGTTTCTGTGAGACCCTTCTGAAGGATATCTGTGTCAGATGTGTTTTCGACTATGGCGCCCAGTTTGCAGTCATCTGCAAACTTCGTCAGCCATAACCCTCCTGTGTTTACTTGTACTTCAGAAAAGTAGATGCCAAACAAGAGTGGGCCCAGGACTGAGCCCTGTGGGACACCACTTGTGACGGGCTTTGAGTCTGATATGGCGCTAGCAACTCTGACCCTGTGGGTTCTGTCACTCAGCCAGTTTGCAACCCATCTTGTGATGTATGGGTTTACATTTAAGCTGATGAGTTTTTCAATGATACCCGAGTGGGGTATTGTATCGAAAGCCTTCGCCAGGTCGAGGTAGGCTGTATGGACTGCCTTTCCCTCATCAATGGCCTTGGTGACTGTTTCGAAAAAGTCAGCCAAGTTTAAAAGGCATGATCTGCCTTTGACAAAGCCAAACTGGGTTGGAATCAAAGTCTGCAAATTCCCTATATCTTTATTTATGAGGTCCATTATGATCCTCTCCATGGCTTTGCAGATAAGGCTTGTCAAGCTAATGGGCCGGTAATTTCCAGGGTCGGTGGAGGCACCGCCTTTGTGAAGTGGGACCACAGTCGCTGTGCGCCACTCCCTGGGTACGTATCCGGAGGTGAGACTAAGATTAAACAGCTGTCCTAACTGCGGGTTTAATTCCTCATTGAGTTCGTGGGGCACACAGCTGGGGACACCATCAGGTCCCATGGATGCTGTGTTTTTTGCCTTGGAGAGAGCAGTTCTCACCTGGGCGTTAGAGATGTTTGGGGGGCTACAGTCATTTGGTATAGATATCTCTCCTTTTGGGGGGGAGGGGGGGGGAAGTTTGCACTGAACCTGTCAGCCAGTATGTTGGCAATGTCTGTAGGATCAGTAATCTTTACATCATTTGAGGGCCGGCACTTGGAAGTTGGTCTTTTTGTTGGAGAATAGTATTAATTTGGTTCTATTTGGCTTTAGTTGATAGCTGGAGAGGTGAGATTTTATGTCTGAGAAGACTGTGTGTTATGTCCTAAAGTTGTAAAATTGAAGGCGCAGTGCAGATTATGGTCGAGTTATCTGCATATCGGGTAATGGTTGCTAGTTTAGTTGCAGTGTAAAGTTTGTTAGGTGAAGATTTTAAGGAGTAGTGGGCCTAAAATTGAACCTTGGGAAACACCAACTGTACCAGGTAGCAGTGTGGAAAGATTATTCTGCCACTTAGCTTGATTTAGGTTACAGAGTTAGTTTTGAAACCAGGAAAGAGTTGTAGGGGATAGATTTAAGTAGTTTAGCTCATTGAGGAGTTTTTGATGAGATAAAGTATCAAATGCTTTTGACACATCAAGGAAGATGGAGGCAACTTGTAGTCCTTCACTCTTCAGTTGATAAACTGTATCTGTGAAGCTTAAGAGGAGTTGTGCCGTGCTTGGGCCAAAACCCATGTTTGGGAGGTGGATATCTGATTGTTGTAGGTTAGATAGTTCATGAGCGGAGAGTGAATGCATTTTTCTAGTATTTTTGAGAGGGGTGAGAGAATTGTTATTGGTCTAAAGTTGGGAGATTCTAATTAGGTGCCACCTTTGTGTAGAGGGATAATATAGGAGGTTTTCCAGAGTTTAGGGATGTATTGCTATCTGCTTGATCTGTTGATCAGTAGTGAATCCGGGTATACAATGATATTTGCTGCTAACTTTAGGTATATGTTGGGTAGCTGGTCTTTGGCGAGGGTTGTGGGCTTTAGTTTTAGTATTTTTTATGATACTTGTTTGAATGAGTTTTAGGGAGGAAAAATTTGGCTTTGGCTTCTGTAGATGTTAGGATGCATATGGGACTGTAGAATGGAATTAGTAAAGAATGAATTGAACTTTGGTGGCTGTACTATCATTAATGTTCATGGTGGTGGGCATAGGAGTAAGAGATTGACCTGAATGTAGGATTTTTTAATGGAGCTCCAGAATCATAGGGGATTGTTATGGTGTGTTTGCTGTGTAGTGGTATAGTGTTTTTTTTTTTTTTTTTTTTTTTTTTGTCATTTTTGACCTGTTTTTTTTTTTCTTTGTTTTTGTTACTTTGGTAATGGGACCATGCTTTGTCTCCTTGAGTAGTTGTTTAGTTTCTTTGGTTAACCATTGAGTGTAGTTGGATTTGACGTGTTTGACTCATGGCTAGTATTTCAAGGAAGTTGGTGTTTAAGTATTCTAAAGCTAGGTCCAGGTGAAGGTGTGTTAAAAGGGACCAGTCACTCAGTTGCAACAGTGAATTGAAAGTAATGGCTGAGAAGTGTCTATTATTTCAGATTTGTTTATGCTATGTTTTTGTTTGTGTTTGAGTGATGCCTGAGAAGGTAGTTGGGATGGTGGTCACTTAGGCTGTATGGGAGGCAGCCTGAGTGATGGACTAGAGAAGGCTTATTGGTTAAGGTCCAGTCTAGAATGACTGCCTGCTACTGTGCTAGTCAATACTAGTTGGTGTTTTTATTATTTGGATGAATCCATGGAGATTAATGAAGTTAGAAGGGCAGTCTGAGGTGCAGGTAGATCAGTCTGTATTGAAATCACTTAATATAGTTTCTTGGTTAAATGTGGTAGTTGACCATGAGAGTAAGTCTTCAACAAATGATGGGTTGTTTCTGTGGGGGATATAGACTGATATTATAACAATGATCTTTTTTGGATTTAGCAAAAGGCAGCAAGTTAGTAATTCACTGTCTTTTAGGCTTTGGGGGTAGGATTGTATGCGTTTGAGATTTTGTGTCCTTATATAATATAGCTATGCCTCCACCCCAGTTTTATAACCCGTCTAGTCTATGGATATTGTAACCTGGAGGTAACATTTCATTGTCTTTTATTTGGGGTTTTAGCTAAGTTTCTGTTGTTGTTGTGTCTTTCGGCTTTTCCCGGTTAGGGGTTGCCACAGCGGAACTCCGGTCCGCTAATGATTGGCAGTAGATTTTCACATGCCGAGTTGCCAGCTCTGACACACAACCTTCAACGAAGGTATGCCCATTCACACATGTCTCTACACAGAAGACGCTCTAGCTGAGAATCGAACGGCACAACGTGTTACTGTGAGGCGACAACGCTACCGCAGCACCACCACCGCAGTTTTTCTTTTAGCTAAGTTTCTGTAAGTATTGCAATGTTAGGGTTATAGAGGGATAAGAAAGCATGGTGCTCATGTGTTTTATTTAAGAGGCTTCTTAGATTAATATTGATGATTAGGATGCTGAAGGTGTTTTGTCATAGTGTGGTTGTGATGTGTGGGGAAGTGTTAAGTGTCAGACTTAATTGTTGTGTAGGTTTAGGGGCTGGGTTTGAGTGGCTGTTCCCATTTAATATTAGTTTTGATTTCCTGTTATGTGGTGGGTGTGTATTTGGATGGTAGCTTAGTATATTTATGGGCTTAGTACAGGGAAGATTGTGGCAGTAGATATCTGTATATAAATATACTACTTGTATTGGAGGAGTTAAAGGTGATGCTATGGGAATATTTGTGCGTGTGGAGTGAGGTGGAATAAGGAAGGGATGAATTGGGGAGGCATTGTTTAAAATTGTTAGGTTGTGATGATTGGTAAGAATGAAAAGGGTAGTAAGTACGTTAAGGATCAAGATATTTGAGTGACATGTTTGTGTGTAGGTGTATGGATCAGAAGAGATGGAGTGAGGTTTTAATAAGTAATTGGTTTCGGGAGTGTGTGTCTGTTTGGTATATGGCTTTTGGGTAGGCAAATGTAAGTAAAATGAATGTGATGTTAGATTATATGAAAGTTGATTTGTTTGGGGGTTTGATTCTCTGATAGGGTAGTTAAGTGAAGGAGGAGTGTTCTCTCTGAATTAGGAGTGGTGTTTATTGGTGGTGAAGGAAATTGGCTGTTAATGAATGAATGAAAGGGGTGGAGTTATGGTTAGTATATATGTAATTGACCTGGGGTGGGTGGAAATGAGGGTAGGGTAGTGGAGCGGAGTGAGCTCTAGCATAGTGAGGACAAATGGAATGGGTAGAGTCAGCAGATGTAGCTAAATCAAAGAACCAGTCAGTACAGAAGGAATTACTGGCAGATAAAAACAGAGCTGTACATATTCAGTGATAATAGGTAAAGTCAGCAGCTTATGTAGTAAAGGGATGGGGTAGTAAAATAGAGAACTCAGCTACTGAGGGAAAGTAGCTAGTAGTTTTCAAATTAAAGAAACGTAGTCAGGGGTAGTAAGGAAGAGTAATGGTGTGGTAGAGCAACTAGACAGAGACTGCAGGGAAGAAAGGGGAAGGAATAGAGCAGGAGTTCAATTTGGCAGTGTGTTAGCAGCCTTACACTTGAAAAAATGACTGAAGGACTCAGTGTGATGTTGCTATACAGTATATAAACTCTGGGACTGAAGCACCCAGTTTAACGACTGCTGGATCCGTAATATTCCTTGAATGCACAGTCTGTGCATACTACTAGTCAAAAGTCTAAACGCACCTTCAGTGCATATTACTAAATGGAAGTTCAGATGGCATGAAACAGCACAGGTAACATAAAATAGCACAATTCAGTCTAGTTCAGTTAAAGTACCTTTTCTGTTTTAAACACAGAAATAACAAAAATTTGTAAAATACAGCACCTACACACCACCAGAACCACTACAGGCAGGGGAGACTAGCTGCAGAAACAGATTATGTTGTGGAAATGCCAAAAGGGAATATAATGGGATGTTGTAGCAGTGTTCAATTCATATTTTGTTTTGCAGATTTTGATACTTCACTTTAATTATATATTTACCCTTTTGTAGATCACATATAGTATGAGGGAAATTAGGTTTATTTTCAGGGACAATACTTTTTCTCATACTGTTGAGTTTACTTGTACAAGGGTCCACCACAGGGGCATGATTTTAAATTTGGCTTTGTATTTGTGGTGAATGGGGGTAAAGTTCTCTGTGCTAAAGTTTAGGTAGGAGTGGAGGTCAGTGGTGGTAGCAGCAGGCTTAGCTATGTGGTTCTGTTTGGGTGGAGAACATTTTAAAATCCATCAGGTCATCATCCAAATGTAGAAAATAAGCTCTGGGGAAATCTCTGAAGACATGTAGGCTTTATGACTTTGAGGCTGTTTTCATAAGGAGAATATTATGGCATTGTGAATTCTTGTAACCAGTAATAGAGTAACAATGGATGTGGAACATACTGCAGCTGTATTAGTAAGAACCAAGTGCCATAGTGAAGGGTGCTATTTATTGAAGACATTTCATGTTGATGAAGCCCAGGAACTGTTGTGGGTACTTGCTGTCTGTAGTGTATATTTGTCAGTTTGTCTGAGTAGTTAAAATGCAGCACTTCAAGGTTCTGTCTGTAATCATTAGTGATTTGATGGGGGTTGCAATTAAAAATTGATATTTACTGAGAGCAGCTGTCCTCCCAGATGGGGAGGATCTAAATGAGTGGTAGGCATTAAATCTAGATAGTGAGGAGGTGTTATCAGTAGACTAGAATTATATTTTAGTAACTGTTTAAACATGGATTTTTTTAAGGTAAAGAGGGCTTCTAGTAGTCAACTTTTTAAGACTTCTGGTGTTGTACAGTGGAGCACTGATTTTGATTTGGCCTTGAATTTTGTCGATAGGCATAGGAGAACGATACTGCTTGAAAAAAGGTATGATGGGGCTAGAGAATATATGTCTTGGTCACTATGTAGAAGCCCTAAGGAGGGAGATGCAGGCTATCCCTAATGGAGCAGGTAACAGTCTCCACTTTCTCCTTCCATGCTGGAATGCACTGACCTGACCTCCCCCCTCCCAAATGATACCAGTTACTGAGACATTTACACCAATTATTGAGATATTTGTTGAATTCAGTTTTTATGCTTCTGTTGTGGCGGCATTTGCATTGATAGTAGATGGATAGGATACCACTGAAAAGTTAGCTGCTTTCCATCAATACATGTTAAGTGACCTTGGCCATGTTACTTTTCATATACCCTAAGCTTGATATTTGGAATACCATACACTTCCACAAGTTGCAAGTTTGTGATGAAGGGCTCTGAGTGCCTTTGTGACATTCTAAATCACAGCATCTTACAGACAGCACAACTGACTGTTGCTGTGTCTGTTCTCAGCCTTGTGAGTTATGTCTGCTTTTGACTTATGACAAAGATGGAATTTTTATCTGTATGCTCCTTAAAGGAGTACAACAGGTTTCCTTAATGTATTCCTCAACTTCACGGCCCTTTTCCTCCCTATTTATATTGCCCTCTGTAAAGCAACAACAATAAAGCATTTACAGTTTTTATAATTCCCCTTACTTCTTTAACAGAAGCCTACCTTCTCATACTGTGATGGTTTCACTTAAAAAAAATGATTCTCTCACGTTTGAATAAAGCTTGCTGGAGTCGCCCAATTACTGACATCATCAAGGCCAGGCAGTGCAGGTACTTTTTTTTAATCAGTTCCCTCCCCCAAAGTGACATCACCGCAGCTGTCATCTGGTTCTAATTAAAATAAGACCCACCCATTCTGTGATGTCGTGGCTCCCTTGTCCTTCCCCCAGCCTGAGTGCTAAAATACAAGTGCAGGAGGTAGGGTACTTCTTTTTAGCATTGTGTTTCCAGTACGCTGTATTACCCTATTGGAACCTTGTGCGAGTCTCTTTCTGCATCAGCTTCCCTCGTGGATTTATACCGGTGAGTATGACATTTTTTGTAGAAATACATTGACAGCAAAGTATCAGTATCTCTTTAATGTGGCATCTTCATTTCTCCTGGCTTTCGTCAACGGCAGTAGGCACACAATCTGTAGATAAAACACTTAATTGAACATTGCAATTGATAATTCAGATCTGCCTTATGCAAGATATGCAAGGCAGCAGTTAAGGGACTACAGTACAAGGTCAGACCATTGAGATGGCACCATTTTGAGCTTTTACCCCGGGATGCCGCTGGAAACGTTCATAGTGTGCCCAGTCAAACTAACCAGGTAAACGACAGGATAACAAAATATTTACTGCAACTTGCTAAGAAAGAGCAAACCTCTACAGGTAGACAGTAAAGTGAATCAAACCAAACAGCCAGAGAATCATGGAAATGTGTTTATACAGGAAAAAAAATCTTAATTACATCTGATAACAGGTCATATTACATTTCAATATGTTCATTTTATTCAGTAGTAGTGTAGTAACACCAATGTTTGGAAACACAGAAATTTGGTATGCATACTTGTACATTCTGCACGGCAAATGATGCTTAGGTGGTGTATCGCTTGCATACTTCTCTGTTGTATTTGCACCAGATACTGCTAGTGTGCAGTGCGGGAATAGAAAGATTAAAACACTACCCTGGTATCGGAGGTGGCAGTGCAACATATTCATAGTGGCTTAACATGAGAGTAGCTCTAAGCAAGCACCATGTGAAACCTGAACAAGCACCTAGAATTATTCAGTGCAGCTTCCACACCTTAAGTCTGAAAATGAATTCACATACTCACATGAACAGGAGTAGCTGCATATTGATGTCTAAAGGTGTATGGGCATGTTGGGTGGTTACTACACTGCAAAACAGGTATGTAATGGTGGAGATATTTGGAAGGCATGAGCAAACACACCAGTATATTAAAGCCATATCACCAACTGAACTGGAGGCTGGCAAATAGATTTAGTAATGGATTTTGTCCATGCACAAATATTTCAACAGTGATTCTTTGCAGTGGCATCCATTATCTGATTCAAGGTAAGTTAACCTTGATGTCCTTTATTTTAAAAAAAAAATCAATAAAAAATATACTTTGTTATAAGTGACTTCTGGACACAAGAAAAAGGAAGGGGGAAATATAGCAATGTGGTTTGTATGTACAAAGACAAATCCAGGGACACTGCAAAAGGTTTTTTTTTTTTTGCAAACCAACCAGTGGAGTAGAAACATATGAAGGCAAACTCTGCATATCAATACACTTTGCACATGTAAATCTCAATTTTTAACAAGGTGGAAGCATGAAGTGATACCTTAACATTTAAATTAGTAAAGGTCTAAACTGGTTAATACTATAAATGTTTTATTCTTTAGCTCCTTGGTGCAAGACCTTACTGGATGTGAATGCAGTCAAGTAGGCCATGGCTATAGTGCAGCAAAAAATGTCCCCTCTAACAAAGGAAATGCTAAAGCAAAGATTAAATTACATGAGTCAAGCACCCTGCTGAGATCTGCCAATCAATGGAATTACCAGGTTAAATTACCCTCAGGACTTTGACAGCTAGGGAAGCCAAGTATTATGGGGGAGGGGAGAAGTAAATGGACTGGAATTCATTGTCTCACAAATTAGTGCCATTTAAACTAAATTAGAAAAAAAGGCAGCAGTAAACAGCACTTTGTGTGTGTTCTGTGGCATTTGCACTGTTTCTGTTTAAAGTAGTCATTCAGCAGCAGGGAATGTTACTTACACTTTTTTATTTTACTCAGTACTTTGTACGCATGCAACATCTATGAAATGACAGGAACTTTAGGCAAATGGAGGCCTGCATGATGTAACAATTTTGAGCCAAACAATGATTTCTGGGATACTGGATGGCAACCTGATTTATCCAAACCACGTCACTATGCCAGCCTCCAGGTGGTCAGAGTCTGGAATTACATATAAAAATATTTAAAATCCTGTAAATAATCCCAGAGTGCTGCTAAAGTGTAGGAAACATCATGCCATGATGTTTTAAACATGTTTTTGAGTCTGTGGGTGCGGTACTCCTTTAACTGCAGTAGGGTATTCTGTGTACCAGTTTGACTCATGCTTATAGTAAATCCAGTAGTGAGCTTAATGGATGAAGTGCGAGTATGTTAGTGTGGTCTAGCCACTCCTATACATTTTCTGGGGGGGGGTCAAAGATGCTCTGGGAGGGGTTTTCTCACACTGTCTAAGTATGGTTGGTGGTAGTGGTGTGTGTGAGAGTAGTGAGCATTATCATCTTTGGTATTTCAGAGATGTGAGAAATTTACATCCAGTTTTGATATGTGTCTAAACCTCTAACAAATGGATTCTTTGTGAAGTAACAATAAGGGTTTCTTCATGAACGTAAGATAATTCTTTCACTGCCTCACTGAGCCTAAAGCTAGGCGGCTGGCAAGAAAAGGAGTGCAGGTAGTCTGTGATCTCGAAGTGATTGGAGAATCAGTGCAGTTAGATGTAGTGTGGTATGCTAGTTTAAAATATAGTAAAAGTAGCTTAAAAATCACTAAATATGTGCTAATTGTGCAGATTGCAGCATGGATGCTTCTGTGTGTAGTGCAGAAACAAAGGGGCCATCAGTGTTAATGTTTTCAGCACACCATGGCAGCAGAGTCAGAAGAAAATTAGTAAATGGTCATACCACTGTCTTCCTTACCATGAGGAACAAAGTTTTTTTGGCACAGATGCAACAAAGCATAATAGGTATTGCATTGTGTGCCAGTAGAGGACTAATCAAATTAAAAACATGGCACTGCAAAGTCAAGCAGAGCAGCACAGCGGGAGCAACCAGCAAACTGGCATCTTTGTACAGAAGTGTGAAGTTCTACCCACCCATAAAAAATATAAATTAAGCGGGTGCAAAGTTATCTGTGGCTACTTTGATTGTGCTGTCTCTTCCTCTCCAACAATAGGAGTATGCAGGGCTTCAGGGCTAACTTAACCAGGCAACATAGCAGGAATGTTTGGTGAGTGGCAAGGGCCCTTATTGATTCCAGGGAGACTGTAGCTGCATGCTCATTGAGAAGCTTATCAGTGACTCCTCACATCCAGATGTTGCTGTGTCCATGTTCTTGATTTTTTTCTTCACTTCATTGAAATAGGGAAGAGGTATAATAAAAGTTAGCCCTCCCCCACCCCCTCAACACACAGATGCTCATATAGCCAAACCACCAGCACAACCAGACTGCCCCCCTCAAAGAAGAACAAAATACTTCAGGCAAGGAAGGAGCTGTTATCTATAAAAGAGAAGTTTGAGTTTCCTTTAGACCCTCAGGGACTGTTATATTTTTCCTTCTTTTTGTTTTAAAATAAATTCAGGAATCCTTGGGCAAGTCTTTAAAAGTGGCCTCAGAACTTATTTCCCAAAGAATATTCACATGGTCTCCTTCCATTCTTTCCTTCCCAGCTAATGCAGAACAGACTAGATATGCCTTCTGAATCTTAAGGATGCTTATGTATGTATAAAAATATAAAAACATTTCAGATAATTCCTGCACTTTTCGGTTAGGACACTCACTAGCAAATCCAGACTCGCCTGTTAAACCTCAGCAAATCACCAAGAATATTCGCCAAGCTGATGTCAGTGGTCACTGCTGACCTAAGCTACATGAATTTAGGGTCTTCCCCTTCCCAGATGTTTAGCTCCTATCAGCCAACTCCTGAGATGGTCTACTGCGGCAGTGGATGCTTGTGCTACAGATCTCCCACTCCAAAAGAATCATTGTGAGCTTTGAGAAGCCCTAGCTGATCCCCATTAGCTATTGACATTCATAGGCTGTTCCCCAGATGACAAGATTTCTTATGGCTTTTTTTGTCCTTAGACTGCCTTCAGGACCAGTTACTTGCTGTACAGTACATTCTGTAGTCCATAGAAGCCTCATGGCAAAGACTGTGCAAATGGTTCCTTATGTAGGTTGCATCAGACGAGCACTCCATTGCTTGCTGAGTAAAATGGGCACAGGAAGCAATCCACTTATAAGCCAATGTCAGAATTTCTCATGTACAAGAAACACTTGTGGTGATGGACTTTCCATTCTGTTGGGAGAGGTACATTTTGAGAAACACTTAGAGCAGCAAGCCTATGCTCATAAACAAGGAGAACTGATTGCATGTAAGTGTTATGGAAATGAATATACTTCTGCTGGCACTTTAAGCACTTTACTGTACTTATGTGAGTACTTACCAGTCCGGACAGCATACTAGTAGTGCAGTAGGTCAGCAAAGGAAGATGCATACATACCACCCATGGCAAGGAAGCCATGAGTGTGGGTACATGGGTCTTGCACATGCACTTTTGTCAGTCTGCATCCTGACAAACTCCCTTTTTCTGAGTCAGCATTTTGAGCAGGCAAATTGTAATACTGTATCAAATGGCCTTGCATCCTACTGTAGCCAGAATGAGTTTTCACAAGATGTTCCAACTAGTGTGCTACCGGTTTGCCTTGTCTGCCAGTGGAACTTGCATTTTCTTCCTGGTTAACTTGCTACGGATGCATTATTGCATAAATAACTTCAGGGTGTACTGAATACTTTTCCATTGATAATTAAATATCTGAGATGACTGGTAGAGGTGCTCTAATAGGAAAATATGTAACACATCTGATGTCTTTTCCATCCATTCCTCAGTGGATGGGTCTCTGGTCCACTATGGCCCTTTCCAAGCTCTGGATCTAATGATCAGGCTCCTCCCTTACCCACAATCATTGAGAGAACAAGCGATCTCAGATCTCATTTGCCACCTGAAGAGTTTGAATGGATCTTGGTGTTCAGGAGAACTTGGATTGTATAACCAGAACGTCTACTAGACAAGAAAGTTTACTTCCCTGTTTTCAACTGTTATCCACTATAATCCCTCCCCTTGACTTTACCCCCAGTCTTTTATTTTGAGTTTTCCAAAAATAATAGTACAAAATGTCCTGCTTTTTACTATTGCTATTCTTATATAGTACCTCATACTGTAGTGTTTTTTTCTGTATTTATATATGTACATATTATAAATAAAGCAGTTTCACTGCTATTACTTTCTTTTAACGTTTTAATTGTGTCAGTGTGTCAGATAAGCCATCTTGCTTGAAGAAGTGCATTGCTTGTTCTCACAAGCTGCTGAATTCGAAGTGCATGAAAAATGTGTTTATTGCTTGGGGCCTTCCCATTTAGAAGGAGCATGTTCAATTTGCAAAGCCTTCAGACAAAGAGCCGTAGTTGAGAGGAGAAATGCACTTATTTTGAAGTGTGTTCTGCAGCCTACCCGAGGAGGAAAGCCCTCATCAGCTTTAGAGAAGTCTACAGCTGCTGCTACTTCCCCTTCATCAAGTTCAGGGAGAAACAAAGAGAGAGACAGAAATGCAAATCTAAAACTTCAAAAAAGACATTCCAGATCAGATACCCTTGACAGCTTCACCAACAAAGATATCCTAGCCTTTAGACCCAGAGCTGTTTTTGGATCTGATAGTTATCGAATCCATGACACCACCCAGTTTTTCACTGGAGCCTGTTACCCCTTCCAGTCTGGTATTTTACAAGGTAGACCTCAATATCAATCTAGGCCTCCATCTGCTGCTTCCTTGGGATCATCTAGGTACTCTTGAAGCCTCAAGAAAGCTGAAGTGGACAGCATGATGAGGCATTCTTTTGGACCCAGATCAAGTTGAGGATACTCCTGGTGCCAACCACTGCCTGATCTGGAAGGGGTATCATCTCTTCCCTTCAATCTTTAATGGCTCCTTCTGCAATCTGTCTTCTCTGACCAGAGCCGAGGTTTTACCCTTCCTTGACTTCGATAAGTTCTCTGAAGTCTATTCAGTTGGAGTTGGAGCCGTGTGAAACTTGGAATCAGGCTGCTGGCACTGACTCAAACAGGAAGGAATTGTGTCTGAGGTCTTCAGATGCTTTCCTTCCTTTAGGTGCATCAGCACTTGATAGTTCAGCTCTGGTGTCAGCCTTGTATCCCATTTGAATGGCTTCCAAGGTCGAGAGTTTTGGCTTCTGCAGTGGGTTCTCTGTACTGTATCATTCTCAAGCTCTGGGTTCAAGGCTTTCATGAGAGTACTCTTGGCAGATCTCTCTCTAGGCTGACATTTAGAGACTGATCCAACCCATCCTGAGAGGATTTCCCAGGGTCCAAAGCCGACTGTCCTGGCCCCACTGGGACAGCCAGATTCTGAAAGTTCTGAGTCTGTTCTCACAATAGATTGTGTTTCTGAGCCCTCCCTTGAGCCTCCCACAGCAGAGGTTCACCTGAAATATAAGTGTAAGAGGAGCCTGTTGGATTTCCTGAGGAATCCCCAACCACAGACCCTGATTTTGATGGAGAGAGTTGTCCTAGATTCCCCCTTGAGGGTGTCTTGTTAGGAGAGATTCTTTAACTTCTTAGGCAGAGAGGGGGCTGGTTTTCCCAAGGTTCTTCTCTGGAGGAATCTGTGTTCCTTGAAGCTTTTGGTTCTGACCCATCTACTACTTTGGTGGCTCCCTCTGATGAGATTATACATCTAATCGCATCTTGGTCATGGAAAGAACCAGACTTGGTTGAGTCTATCCTCAAGAAGCTCAAATAGGTTCAGTGATACCTCCTAAAGACAGACCCCATTGAAGCAAGAGTCCTGTAGATTTCATGGTAGTGGTGGTGGCCGCTCGTGGGCAGCTTGCAGAGGAGAGCTCCTCTGTCCATCCACCTAATGGGATGTTGTGTGTGTTGGACAAATTCGGGAAGCGTGTATATGCCTTATCACGTTTTTGGTGAGAGTGGTGAATTACCTGGCACATGTTGCTAGCTTTTAGAAAGATTTGACAAAGATCATCACCATATCTCTCCCAGGGACCTTGTCTGTGGATCAAAGGAAAGCTGTTGATTTACAGTTGGCTACCCTCCAATCACTTTTCCAGTGCCTCTATGCACCTTGCTTCTGAAGCTACAGAGGGTCATCTTGAGCAACTGGTACAGTCTTTTCCATCAGAAGGCATGCCTGGAATGCAGCTTTGCGATTTTGAGAAGCATTTCAAAACATCCTTCATTAACACGCTGTATGATGGATCAACCTTGTTTTGTTCCAAGGTCAGAGAAACTGTCTACAGAAGTGATGACTGCAAATCCTTTTTTGCAGTAGAGATCAAATTCTGTACTCCTCAAAGGACCTTCTCCTGAAATTAGAAGGGTGGTAAGAGAATTTGGTTTTGGAAATCCTGGAGTTTTTTTATCTGACCCTTCTGGAGAAAGAGCTCCACAAGGCAATGGAGGAATCTCTCATAATGGACGTCAACCAAGGGGCAGTGGTGGCCTGCAAAACCAAGCCATCTAGGGTCCTTTCTCAGAGAAGACTTTCCAGTACTCCTGAATATTTGCCTGACTGTCTTACTCTGGAGGCAGTCAGGGGCACTTGTTCATGCACCCAACAACCTTAGACGTTCATCACTCAAGACAAATGGGTGCAAAGAATGGTAACCAGAGGCTATCATACTCTTGCAGACAGAGACACTCACCACTTCAGAAAATAATTCCCGATGTTCCACTCTCACAAAGGGAAGCAGCATCTTCAGAAGTAAAGAAGCTTCTAGGAAATCAGGTCATCCAGGAGGTCCCTCCAGACCAGACAGGATCCAGACTTTACTCAAGATTAATTTTAGTGCCAGTGAAAAATGGGATCCTAAGGCCAATTTTGGACTTAAGGTGATTAAACAAGCTTGTAAAACAGTTCCAAATGGTCATGGTTCAGTCTATTCCCTTGCTGAGGAAGAATGACTGGATGTGCCTGATAGATCTTCAGGATGCGTATTACCACATAAAGATGGTTAGGCACTCTACAAAGTATCTTCACTTCTTCCAGTTCGGAGCATTACCCTTTGGACCCACCACAGCCCCTAGGTGTTCACCAAGTGCATGGCAGTAGTGGCAGGTCATCCGTGAATGCAGGGTTCCAAAATTTCCCATACCTGGATGATTAGAAAAAATATGAAAGAATAGCTCTTTTTGAGCTCTTTGAGCTAAGCTAAAACACCACACAGTAGCAGTAAGAAATGTTTATAAAGTAAACACCAAACAGTAGTAAAAAAAATCTTGTTGCGATCAAAATTTCTTCACTTTTGTGAGTAAAACAGCTTTGCATTCTTCATACCAAAACAATAAATCTTGCAATTAAAAATAGCTTCACTTGTTGGTAGCAAAACAATTCTTTTATTGGATTAAACTTATATAAATTGGTAGATAAGTGCTTTGTTTATGTAAAGAAACAAAGTAAATCTTGAGTTTATACATATGTCAAAAACAAAGAAATAAATCAACGTATGTAATTCTATAGAAACGTAAACATGTAATTGTGATTGGTTAAAACTTAAATATCTCTTAGAATATATATTAGTACATAGGTGGTTTTAATATTCCAGTGGTTATCTTGCTTCCAGCTTCTGTGAGATTGAATGGAGTGTTGCCAACCAGGAAATTCAGTAGTAAAACGTGAATAAAAGAACTTTGAAAAAATGGTGTGCTATAAGACTTATAAATGCACCTGTGAGGATATAGTTTCATAGTTTAGTACTAGGCTGTCTGCCCTGGGGCATTTGCAAGCCTAGCCCTAGAGATGTGGCTTTCGCCACCCCATGTAGTGGTACTAAGGTGTACAGAATAAATTTAGAATACTGTGCCTTTGTCTAGTAGTGACACATTGAAGACCCCCTTACTTTTTAAAATTAGTTTACTGTGCCTCTGTCAAGTAGCGACACAGGGGTGACCCCCGGGGTAAACCTACGATCTCCCATCCACTCGTCAAGATTTCTCTTGAAGAGAGTCAGTGAGGGGCTCTGCCTAACATGAACTGGGATTCTGTTCCAGAGTATGGGAAGCCTCTGAGTTATGAATCTGTCCCTCCAGCATGTTCTATTCATGTTTGTACTGAGGTTTAAATCTCTGGCTCTCGTGGTTCTTATGGATGTGGTTTTTTTGAGGTGGAGCATGTCCATCAATTCCTGGTTGGACATGGCCTTGTAAGTCAGGCACAGATCACCTCTGAGCAGGCGGTATGCTACAGAATAGAGCTGGAGTTTCTTTAGCCTGGTAGCATATGACATATGTTGGAGACCCTTGATCCTCTTGGTGAGGTACTTCTGGGGTCTCTCCAGCTGTTGTAAGTGCCGGGTGAGGTACATACCAAATGGGGCATTGTACTCAATCTTGGGCCTGATAAGGGAGGAGTACAGGGGCACGATGACCTCCATTGATCTGGATGTGAACCCCTTCATGATAAGGTGGGCAAGGTAGAAAGTCTTTCTTTGTCTTTGGCAACATGGGTGTCAAATGAGAGGTCACTATCAACTTGGGTCCCCAGGTCTCTGATTACTGTTTCCGTACTCAGTGGGTTACTGTCTATGTGATAATTTGTGGGTACTTTGTTTTTCCCAAAGGGGATGACTATACATTTCTTGGCATTCAGTTTAAGGCCATGATTCCGGCACCAGTTGTCTGTTTCGGTGAGGCCTTTCTGTAGGATGTATGTGTCAGCTGGTGTATCGACTTTGGCGCCTAGTTTGCAGTCATCTGCGAACTTTGTCATCCACAACCCTCCCATGTTTGCTTTCACATCTGAGAAGTAAATGCCGAACAAGAGGGGTCCCAGGACAGAGCCCTGTGGGACACCACTTGTGACTGGCTTTGAGTCTGACATGGCTCCCGCAATTTTGACTTTATGGGTTCTGTTCTTCAGCCAGTTTGCAACCCATCTTGTGACATATGGATTTAGATTTAAGCTGTTTAGCTTATCTATGATCCCTGAATGGGGTATTGTGTCAAAGGCTTTAGCCAAGTCCAGGTAGGCTGTATGGATTGCCTTGCCCTCATCAATGGCTCTAGTGACTGTTTTGAAAAAGTCAGCCAGGTTCAAAAGGCAGGATCTGCCCTTTACAAAGCCAAACTGGGTGGGATCAAGTGTCTGTAGGTCCCCAATGTCATTGTTTATGAGTTCCATAATAATTCTTTCCATAGCTTTGCAGACCAGGCTGGTTAAGCTTATGGGGCGGTAGTTCCCAGGGTTTGGAGTGGGACCACTGTTGATGTACGCCAGTGTTCAGATACATATCCTGTAGTAAGGCTAAGGTTAAATAACATTTTTATATGCGGGTTTAGCTCCTCTTGGAGTTCACGCATCACGCAGCCGGGGATACCATCAGGTCCCATAGATGCTGTGTTTTTTGCTTTGCTGTGGCGGTTCTCACCTGGACATCAGAGATGACAGGGAGGTTACATTCAGCTGGGATGAGTATTTCTTCTTTTGGCGGTGAGGGAGGGGAGAAATTTGCACTGAACCTGTCGGCCAGAATGTTGGCAATATCTGTGGGTTCGGTAAATTTTTTGTCATTGTGTACTAACTCTGAGCATATCTGAGGGTTTCCGCCCAGGTTTCTAACATAACTGAAGAATGCCTTGTGGTTATCTTTAGTGTCCTTGGCGATTTTTCTCTCAAAGTTGGCCTTGGATGTTTTTATGAGAGAACGTAGCTTTCTACTAGTGCTGATCAGAGATGCCTTCCCTTTATGGGATTTTGCTCTGTCTTGCAGTAGCTTCCTTCTTTTGTTTTACAATTTGTTTATGGCTGGGGTCCACCAGACAGGACGCTTTCCTTTGGTGGAGAGGGTCTTGGTTTTATTTGGGATTGCACGATCCATGCATTCTTGGAGATGTCCCTAGAAAGCATTTGTGTAGGATTCAGCATTGTGGGATGTGGTTTCCATTGGCCCTGTGGGCTTAAATGATACCATCTCAGTCTTAAGAAGTGTAAAGTCGGCTTTTTTGAGAAGTTTCTCACTGTAGTCTTTTGTGCTGGGGGTGGAGGTGGTAAATGTACATCCAGGGTTATTAGTTTGTGGTCATATCTCACCAGTGAGGGGAATACTTCCGGTGTGGAGCATTTTGTCCCCATGTTTGTGATGATCAGGTCTAGTATATTATCCCCCCTTGTGGGAGAGGTGACTAGCTGCTCCATTGCATTTGAGTTTATGAATTCCAGGAACCTTTGGGCTAGGGTGTTAGGGCTAGAATAGTGCACCCAGTCTATGTTAGGGTAGTTAAAGTCTCCCAATATGATGGTATTTGGTGAGACATTTATAATCTTCCAATGTCTTCAGGAAGACTGAGTGGAGTTCTTGAGATTGGGAGGGTGGTCTGTAACATGCAACCAGTTGTATAGCAGTTTTGCCTACGGTTAACTGCACCTGGATGGTGTCCGATGCTTCATGAGTTGCCACTAACCTGGAGGTGTGGGTATCCTTGATGAATATGGACACTCCCCCTCCCTTTGTGGTTCGGCCCGGGTTTTGGGGCCGAAAAGCATGATACGAGGTAAAGCCTGGTAGCGCTGGGGTGCTCTCAGGAGTCTTGAACCAGGTCTCGGTTACAGCGCAGACATCAATGTTCTCCATACTGAGGAGTGCTTCGAGAGCCTGCATCTTGAGATTTAGACTTTTGGCGTTGAGCAGCATTACCCTTAATTTTTTTCCATTTTTGTTTTCTAAGGAGGTGGGTTCGTCTTTTGAGCCTTGCCTAAAAAAGGCACTATGGGGGTGGCAAGAGCCTTAGCCAATATCCGGAAGCCCAGTGGTGACAGGTGCAAGCCGTCCCTTGCGAAGCAGCGTGGCTTGTCCAGCATGTCATCCCAAGCAGACAGACATTGGATCCCCCTAGAATGACACCAGTAATTAAGCCAATTATTAAATAGGGATCCGTATGTTTGGTGTTTTTATAGGTACATAAATGTGTACAATTAGGTGTTAACCATCTGATCAACTATGTAGGCTAACTTATCTAAAACACATACCACACTATCCATTCTGTGTGTGATTGGATATAGAAACTATACGCAGGAAAATGGGAAGTAAAATCTGACTGGCTGAAAAATTTAAATGCTGGTCTGCTATGGGTCTTATAACAAGCAACAGTGAAGACTTCATAATTTGGGTTACATGTGATTGGTGTTTTTATATAAAAATTAAATGTCTGTGTACAGCAGATTATCAGTTAAATAACAGTAATTTTTAAAGAATATATAGGAGAATTTAAATAGTAAGGAAAACCCCACTTAAAAATGTCTCTGTATATTAAAAATGAATATAGCTTGTCTGCAACGCTTTCTGTCACGCTTCAGATCTGCCTCTCTAGTGGACTTCGGAATATTTTTAATAATATGGTGTACATGGCAGCTGTTAGCATGTAACAACATATTAAGTTGTGGATGTTTCCTAAATATGTTAGTTTTTAAACTCCCATGCTTTGCAGTGATCTCCACACCCAGAAAAGTAATTTGAGATCTGACTTGGCTGTAGCATTTATTCCCCATTTGTTTTCATCTAGATATTCAGCAGATTCCTGCATGTATACCAAATCTCCAAATTAACCAGCAATCATCCTTGTACCTTCTCCAAATATCCCTTACATCAAAGAAAATATTATCGGAATTATCGTATATAATTTGTTTTCAGTAAAACCCATAAACCTTCTACCCTTCCTGTTTTGGATGCTTTGTTAGAAACGTTTGCAACTGCTGCTTTGGCTTCTGATTCTCACCTCCTGGTCTGCAAAAAGCTTCATCACTTTCATAATTTGCATGAGGCCTTCTTTAAGAACCTTTACAAGTGTCCTCCTTCAGACCCTGCCAGTCAGTATATCAAATATAGTTACGATGCAGCTGATGCATCTTCTAGAGCTGTGCTTTCAGGTTCATAGGTTCATACTAGGCTATCTGCCCTAGGGCATTTATAAGCCTAGCCAGAGTGTGTGTGGCTTTCACCACCCCTTAGGATGAGAATACTATACCCATTAGTTTGCTGTGCCTCTGTCCAGCAGTGATACAGAGATGATTCCCGGGGTAAACCTACGATCTCCCATCCACTCGTCAAGACCACTCGTCAAGATTTCTCTTGAACAGAGTCAGTGAGGGGCTCTGCCTCACATGGACTGGGATTCTGTTCCATAGTGTAGGGAGTCTCTGGGTGATGAATCTGTCCCTCCAGCACGTCCTATTTATGTCCGTGTTGAGGTTTAAGTCTCTTGCTCTCGTGGCTCTGGTGGATTTGGATTTTTTGAGGTGGAGCATGTCCATTAATTCTGGGTTGGACATGGCCTTGTATGTCAGGCACAGATCACCTCTGAGCAGACGGTATGCGACTGAATAGAGCTGAAGTTTCTTCAGTCGGGCATCGTATGACATATGTTTGAGCCCCTTTATCCTTTTGGTGAGGAACTTTTGGGGTCTTTCCAACTGCTGCAGGTGTCGGGTAAGGTACATTCCGAATGGGGCGTTGTACTCAATCATTGGTCTGATAAGTGAAGAGTACAGGGGTACAATGACCTCTCCTGATCTGGATGTGAATCCCTTCATGATCAGGTGGGCAATGTAGAAGGTCTTCCTAACCACTTTGGCAATGTGAGTGTCAAAAGAGAGGTTACTGTCAACTTGGGTCCCCAGGTCCCTGATAACTTCTTCTGTGTTTAATGGATTACCACCTATATGGTAATTAGGGGTTACCTTGTTTTTCCCAAAGGGTATGACTATACATTTTTTGGCATTTAGCTTAAGGCCATGGCTCTAGCACCAGTTATCCATTTCTATGAGACCTTTCTGGAGGATGTCTGTGTCTGATGGAGTGTCAATTATGGTGCCCAGTTTGCAGTCATCTGCAAATTTTGTCAGCCACAATCCCCTATGTTTGCCTGCACTTCAGAAAAATAAATGCCGAACAAGAGGGGCCCAGGACTGAGCCCTGTGGGACACCGCTCGTGACCGGCTTAGAGTCTGACATGGCACCAGCAACTCTAACCCTGTGTGTTCTGTCCTTGAGCCAGTTTGCAACCCATCTTGTGACATATGGGTTTACATCTAAGCTGGTGAGCTTTTCTATGATGCCCGAGTGGGGTATTGTGTCGAATGCTTTTGCTAGGTCAAGGTAGGCTGTGTGAACTGCCTTACCCTCATCAATGGCCTTAGTGACTGTTTGAAAAAGTCAACCAAGTTCAAGAGGCAGGATCTGCCCTTGACAAAGCCAAATTGGGTAGGATCCAGTGTCTGTAGGTCCCCAATGTCTTTATTTATGAGTTCCATTATGATCCTCTCCATAGCTTTGCAGACAAGGCTCGTCAAGCTTATGGGCGGTAATTTCAGGGTCCGTAGAAGCACCGTCTTTGTGGAGTGGGACCACAGTTGCCGTCACGCCATTCTTTGGGTGCGTATCCTGTAGTAAGGCTAAGATTAAACAGCAGCCTTATGTGTGGGTTTAGTTCCTCATTGAGTTAGGTAGCACACAGCCGGGGACACCGTCCGGTCCCATTGATGCTGTGTTTTTTGCTTTAGAGAGAGCAGCTCTCACCTGGGATTCTGAGATGTTTGGGAGGCTAGACTCTGGTGGGATAGATATTTCTCCTTTTGGGGGGGAGGGAGAAATTTGCACTGAACCTGTCTGCCAGTATGTTGGCAATGACTGTGCGTTCAATGAATTTTTTTATCATTTTGGACTAATTCTGAGCATATCTGGGAGTTTCCACCCAGGTTTCTAACACAGCTAAAGAAGGCTTTATGATTGTCTTTTGTGTCATTAGCGATTTTTCTCTCAAAGTTGGCCTTGGATGATTTTATGAGTGATCGTAGTTTTTTGCTAGTATTGATCAGAGATGCCTTCCCATTTAGGGATTTTGCTCTGTCATGTAGTAGCTTTCTCCTCTTGTTGTAGAGTTTGTTTATGGCTGGAGTCCACCAGACCGGGCGCCTGCCTTTGGTGGAAAAGGTCTTGATTTTATTAGGGATTGCTTGATCCATACATTCCTGGAGGTGCTCGTAGAGGGCATTTGTAAGGGTTTCAGCAGCGTGGGTTGTGGTTTCCACTGGCTCGGGGGCCTTGAAGGATACCACTCCAGTCTTAAGAAGTGTGAAGTTTGCTTTTGAGAAGTTCTTCACTGTGGTCTTTTGCTGGGGGTGGAGCGGGATGTGGATCTCCAGTGAGATTAATTTATGGTCTGATCTCACCAATGAGGGATATACTTCCAGTGTGGAGCATTTTGTCCCCATGTTTGTGATGATCAGGTCTAGTATATTTTCTCCTCTTGTGGGAATGGTGACTAGTTGTTCCATAGCATTTGAGTTTATGAACTCAAGGAACCTTTGGGCTAGGGTGTTGGGGCTTGAGTAATGTTCCCAGTCTATGTTTGGGTAGTTGAAGTCACCCAATATGATGGTGTTTGGAGAGACATTTATACTCTCCAGTGTCTTCAGGAAGGCTGTGTGGGTTTCCTGAGTTTGAGAAGGTGGTCTGTAGCATTTAAGGTCCTGTATAACTTTACCTTTGTCTTGTACAGTCTTAAACAGGTCAGCAGCAGCAACACCAGTTCACTTATGAGGAGGTACTCTTGGCTTTGCCCCTAGGCCTTATCTGATGATATTAAGGCCAAGCTCCCAAATGTTCCTTTGGATAACCAAACTCTTTTTTGGTACTGCTGCTGACCTGTTTAAGACTGTACAAGACAAAGGTAAAGTTATACAGGACCTTAAATTGTTGTTTCTCCTACCTCCAAATTTCAGGGAAACTGTCCTTCTAAGTCTGCCTTTGTTTGTAGGCAACCTCATCAGCCTTCCTAAAGAGAAAAGGGTTCCTAGGTGCATGTTTTGTGATAAAATCACCCAGACTTCTAAGACACAAAAGTCCCTTTTTCAGGACAAATCTGCCTTCATCTGATATTTCTCCCCTTCCCCTTGACTAAAGTTTCCCTATCTAGAAACAGATTTCTTCAAGCTCTTGAGTACTTGCCATTATCCACCATGGATATTTTATGGTATGGAAATCTCTTCCCTTTTCAGCTCTTCCTCAACCTCCTCCTGACCAACCTCCTCACTTTTCTGTGGTCCCACATGATCTGTTGGATTATGGATCCATCCAAACCATTCCAGAATCCGAAAGAGGACCAGGGTTTTACTCCAGGATGTTGCTGGTTCCCAGAAAAGAGAGGTCATGGATATCTATCCTAGACTTCTGCTATCTCATCACCTTTTTAAAGATTCCTTCTTTTAGGGTGCTTTCCACTTAGAATGTTTTGTGTCTTGTTTCCACAGGCATTTCTGCTCTCTCTAGATGTAAGGACACCTATCTTCATATTCCCATTCGCTCTCTCTTAAGGACATTTTTACATTTCTCTGTTTCTTCCTCTCATTTTCAGTTCTCTGTTTTGTCCTTGGTGTATCTTACAGCCCCAGTTCTATTCACCAAGTGACTGGCCCCTGTGATAGTCTTTTCCAGGCTTTGTAGAGTCCAGATTTCCCATATCTGGATGACCTGCTTATTTGGGCTCCCTCCCATTCCAGGCTTTTTCCAGATCTGCACTTCACCATGTTCCATCTGCGCAGTCTGGGACTCGCCATCAGTCTCAAGAAATCAGTTCTGACTCCCTCTCAAGGCCACTTTTTTTTTGCAGTTTTGGAGCCTCTTCTTTCATCCAGAGTTCTGGCTCTTACAACATACTTCCTTTCTCTGATTCTGCTTTCTTTCATTCTTGCAAGGGAATTATTCAGAGCCTTAGGGTTCATGGCATCTACCATTCCCATCATATGAGGAAGTTTCAGTGGTACCTCAAGGCATTTTGGATCCAGCACTTGCCACCCTCTGGAATTTCCAGTTCTTTTGCTATCCTGTCTCAAACTCGAGTTTCATTATTGGATTTGTCAGATCTCCCTCAATTCAGGCTTGTCTTTTCAGACTTTTACCCCCTTCTGGATACCTTTTCACAGATGCTTCCAATCAGGAGTGGGGAGCTTCTTCCAACAGTCTTAAAGTTCTGGGTCTATGGCCCCCTTCATCAGCAGTCAGACCACATCAGTGCAAAAGAGATGATGGTGCTTATTCTTGCTCTGCAGGCCTTTTATTCTCTCTAGTTTCCAGGACCTCCAGATGTCTTTATAGTCAACACTACAGTAGTGTGGTACATCAGCAAACAGGAGGGCACTAAGTCTAGTCTTCTTTGCAGATTAGCTCTTCAGGCCTGGGACTTTGCTGTCTGCCAGCAGATAAGCCTTCAGGTGGTCTACATCCCTTTAGAATACAACTTTGTGGCAGACTCCAGGGAGCAGGTCCAGGACACAAGCTCATGAATGGATGCTTCACAGAGAGCTGTCTGGATGTAGCAAATCAGTGAGGTATTCCTCAAGTGTATTTTTTTTGCCTCTCCTCTGAACAGGCAACTTTCTCGATTCTGTTTCAAGTCCCAATTCCTCTGACTTAGAAGGTGAATGCCATGTCCTTTTATTGAATGGGAGTGTTCCTTTATGCTTACCCTCCTCTTCCTCTGTTTTCCAGGGTACTGCACAAGATCATGAAGGATCCTCCCACCCTCACCCCCTGTAGAATCTTGCTGATGACTCCCTTTTGGCCCAGACAGCAATGGGTTCCTCTTCTCTTTCACCTGGTCAGGCAGTCATCACAAGTTAGCTCACTGGATGTCTTTTTTAACAAGAGACAAGAGAGCTCTCATTCAGTCTCACTCCTCCAGTCTTTAGTTGACTCTTTAGGCGATAGGGTTTTGATCCCTTTCAGACACCCCCTTTTCTGAGGACATGCTTACAGTTCTGCATGAGGCCAAGAAATCCACTGTCAGAAAACCTTATATTGCTAAGTGGAAGAGATTTTCTGTTTGGTGTCTCAGGTGTCCCCCAGAATCTCTCTTAATTTGGAGTCCCCTTGATCCTTTCTTACTTGTGTGCACTGCTGTATGCTGGACTAGCATATTCTACTGTTAAAGGTTACTTGACAGTAGTCTGTATTTGTATGCCTTTGAACCTGCCATTGGCCTCTTGTTTTGAGGTCAGACAAGTCCTTAAAGGCATTCTTCATATAAGGCCCCCAGGAAAACCTATTCCTCCTCCTTGGAACCTTAATTTTTTCCTTAAAAAACATACTCTGGATCCTTTCGAGCCCACTTTTCCTGTTTGCAACATTGCACCTCAAAGACTGTTTTTTTTTTGGAAGTGCTTACTTCAGGCAAGAAGTTTCTGAACTTCAAGCTGTAATGGCAGGTCCTCCCTTTTTAATTTTTCATAGAGACTGACTTTCTCTGTGTAATAATCCTTCCTTTATGCCTGAGGTGGTCAGTGAGTTGCCCCTTAATCATTCTATCCAGCTCTTCATTTTCCTTCTCCTCAATCTGCTAGTGAGAAGTTTTTTCACACCGTGGTTTTACAAAGTCATCTCAGATATTATTTGCATAAGACAAAGGCTATCCGCAAATTTAAGCAGCTTTTTGTTTCTTTTCATACCATGACTTTGGTTTGGCAGTTTATAAGCAAACCATCTCCTTCTGAATGTCAAGGCTTTTCTTTTTGTTGTTCCTTTCATGGCAGACGGCTTTCTGCTTTTGGCTGAGTTCATTCTGTAAGAACATTAATCTCTTCTGTAGCTTTCTTCAAGGGTCTGGGTACTAGATCCATCCTAGAAACTGCTACTCGATCCTGTATCCACACTTTTACTAAACATTATCATTATAAGTTGGATGTAATTTCTAGAGCCAGAGCAGGGTTTGCCAGGGCTATCCTTCATAGGTTTGTGGAAGGTTCCCCTCTGCCTTCTTCCCATCCTTTACAGAACCTTTGGTAATCTCCCACATGTAATGAGTACTGCAGCAATGATATGGAAGGACATAGTACAGTTGTGTAAGATATTACCGTAAAAATAGATGTCCTACTTTTCATTGTCACCATATTCATTTCCTCTCTCCTGCACCCTTTTCTGTCTTTTATTCTTTTGGAAGCAGACTGCAGACTGAGGGGTCTTTGCTTTCTTGCCCTATTTCTCCTCCTCCTCTTCACCCCTGGATGCATATTTTCTTAACCTTGGGGTTGCTCCAGATCTTCTAGAGCAATTTAGATCTGAGGGTTGAAAGTGCATGCATCACTTTTTTATTCCCTACACCTGTGTGTGGAGCATATGCCTGACTTATGACAGTGGGAGGATGTAAAGGCCTTGATGTACTGGCCGGATGTTGAGCTATCCTTTGGCATAAGATCCCACATGTAATGAATACTGCAACAGTGAAAAGTAGGACATTTGTTACAGTAAGATCTTGTACAACTGTAAGTTGCAGTTGATGGTATACTGCAAGTACCTGGTCCAAGGTTCATATCTTCCTCTTGCATTACAGATTGGATATCCAGTTTAGATCTAGGGGCTCTTTTGATTTGGCTGTGGTCTGGAATATCATTCCATGAGGCCTCCCAGGTAGACACACTAATGGCAGAGGGACTGTATACTGAAAGGCATAATAATGTGGCGAGACTGTTACACTGGAGATTGTGTGCAAATATTATGATATCGAAGTGGCTGAAAAACACTGGAAACTTGAGCCACAAATAATTATAGAAAATAGTTTATATCACATGGGATCAGCCAATACCAACAGTTCAAAAGATAGATGCTAGAAAACCAGATATAGTGGTCCAAGAAAAGAAGACAAAAGTAGCATTGATTATTTAAATAGTCACACCCAGTAACTACAGTGTCTTGCATACAGGGAGAGAGAGAGAGAGACAAAGTCATAAAATACCTGGATCTGTAGGCAGAAACGAGAGCCATGTGGAAGAAAGATACCCAGACAGTTCCAGTAGTAATAGTAGGACCAACTGGTTTTATAAAAAAGAATTTACAGTCATATTTTGGTATGTTACCAATTCATGTAACACCGTATGAATTGCAGAAGGTGTCATTACTGGGCACATTTCGGGTGCTCCGAAGAGCACTTCTGGCTAACATCAAAGAGTGAAACAATACTAATTTCATTAACTTTAATCTTACTTTGACTTAGGAATGGGGTCCATTCCCCCCATCATGGTATTAGAAACCCAAAAGACTTGGAGAAATTAAAAAAGGTAGAAAAGTAACTGGGAAGTCTGTCCCAGCCATTGAGGAACGTGCTGAAAAGGCAACATCAAATATGAAAGTTATGTAGTCACCACAACAGTATCTTTTTGTTGTCTGTTTCCATCCTTTCCTCAGCTACCCTGCCACCATCCCCCTCTTTATTTTGTAGAAGCATAGCTTGCTTTTACAGTATTGTCTTTCTGAGATTGATCTAACTGACCTTGCCTTGGCTCCTGAAGGTCCTCTCTTTCTATCCCCCCTTATGCACCTTATCAGTATTTAAATCAGCTGCACTTTTCAGCTGCCCACACCTATATATTAAAATTTCCAATACCTTTTTTTGGATGGGTAGACTCATTAGTCCCGCTGTTCTCACAGGAGTTATGGTTAGTGGGAGGAGCCTAAGCACCAGATCCAAAACTTAGAAGTGGCTGCAGCTGGCTCTGAGATTAGATCAGAGACCCATCTGTTGAGGAAAGGAGAAACAGATAAAGATCTAGTGTTATGGTGAATACATAACTTTTTTTGTTTACTTTTGTAAATATGGATAACACTGTTGCACTTATTGGCATCTGTGCTTGAGATTTATAAAGTCAGCTTGAGTTGTGTAACATTGTTTTCATACATGTAATGTATGTAACACCTGAAAATATTGTATTGATTCAAATTTTATCATCCTTGTCCTACCAGTTCTAACTAGCTAACATTTTTTTTAAACTGCAGTGTTTACTCCTCTTACTTGTAACTCTGCCCTTTTTGTTGCCTTATCATCAAGAACTCTTTCCACTTGTAACTGTTTACTCCTTTTATGTTGTCTGACCAAAGGTCCAGGTTGTGCCTGAAAAGGGTCACTGAACCAGTGCCCTTACCTGGTAAACAAGTTGAAGTAAATAAAATTATCATTTCAGTGATTGGTGGTTAAGTGTCAGGTTCGTTCTTGCAATGCCAAGTTAGCTTAGACAAGTACTTTTATTTCCAGACATGGAGACCCTCACACACTTAAACTGATATTGTGGCGCCACCAGTTCTGTTGAACGTCATTTGCTAGGCAGAGTTGTTTCTGATGGATAAACGTGGCCACATTTCAACAGTGTGTGCTGAAGGATTTGCACTTTTTTGGCTCTGATCTTACCATCTTGGAAAAACAAGCCCTTGTAAATCTAAAAGAGAGAAAAGATTTGGTCATTCTCCCTGCAGATAAGGGTAGGGCTATGGTGGTTTTGGACTGGGCCATGTATTTAGCTGAGGCTAATAGACAATTATCTGATGGTCAGTTCTACATGTGTATGCCTTTGGATCCCACTGATAGATTTAAGAAGGAAATGGATTTTCTTAAGAATGCCTTGGAGGAGGGATTATTAGCAAGATGGTATGTTTCCATCTTACTGTTGCTGATCCTCAGTCACAGTATCTGTATTTGCTACCCAAAATTCACAAAAATCTACAAAAGCCTCCGGGTAGACCTATTGTTTCGAGTAGAGGCTCTTTGACTGAAACCCTGTCAGCATTCTTATCTAAATATCTCATACCTTTATTATCACTAATCAGGTCCAGGATCCAGGACACCACACGATTTTTGCATATCATTTCAGACACACAGTTGGAACCACATTGGCTTATGTGCACCTTGGATGGTAGTGCATTGTATACCAGTATTCCTCATTGGGCTGGTTTAGAAGCCATTGAATACTGGTTGAAAAGGGCTAATATATATCTACTAGGCTTTAATACACTTTTAATTTGTATGATTGAACATGTTTTTAGTAAGAATGTATTTTATTTTCATGGCAAACGCTACTGGCAAGTCAACAATACTGCTATGGGAGCATCTTTCGCTCCCATATATGCAGATTTGTTCATGAGATTCCTAGAGGAACAGTTGATTTACAACATTTGTCATAATTTATACATTTCTGAAATTGACATTTGGAGACGGTATCTGGATGATTGCTGGATGGTTTGGAGAACAGATGAGACCTATTTACAGGAATTCATGCAGTATTTTAATTAGAACAAGTGGGGCATTGAATTCATGGTACATTATCATTCCATGGAAATTAATTTTTTGGATGTGACTGTAACTAGGGAGAGGGACCAAACACTTAGTACCAAGGTGTTTTGGCAATATCCCCAATATAATACGCTACTCCATATCTCCAGCTTTCATCCCAGACATATAATTAATAACATTCCCAAATCTCAAATTACTCTGTATTAGACAGATATGTTCCTCTGAAAAATCTTATCAAGAATTCCAAAATGATCTTGTCAACAGGTTTCATCATAGAGGTTATGATCACAATATCGTTTTGACTGCCAGTTATTGGGTGTCCACACAAACTAGATCTGATTTATTAACATATAAATCCAGAGTTCTGGATGAAAACACTAACCTTAGGCTTGTCACTACTTATGAGCGTAATACCAATGTTCTTCGAAACATTGTGGAGTGGTATTGGGGTATCCTTAAATCAGATGATAGAATCTCAGAAATTCTGGAACCCAGGTGTTTGTTTTCCTTCCGAAAGGTCCCCACTTTGGAGTCTCATTTAAGTCACTGTAAACACAGTAGGGAGATTACTTCATCACAAACTACCCTTTTCTGAGATCTACTCAAGGGTTGTTTCTCCTGTGGTCATTGTTCAGCCTGTCAACATGTCTGTAAATCTAAGAGCTTTAACAATGCAAATGCTTCCAGGGTTTATGACGTCTCATTTTTTGGGAATTGCAGCACAGACTGACTAATTTATTTAGCCAGTTGTTCTTGCTCAGCTTTTTATGTGGGCCAAACATCTAGGTCTCTGCTGGTGTGGGTCTCTGGACATCTCCGTGATATCTGTAACAAAATAGCTTCCATCTCATTATTTAAACATACTTTACAGCATACTACAGCACAGATTAATTTTATTATTATTGATATAAAAGGGAATAGACAGGGCAAAATGGGTTGGCACTTTATTTTAAACACCAAAGAGCGTAATTGGATCATTAGACTAGGGAGATTGTTCAGACCTAGTCTTAATGAGCAACTTTAATTAATAATTGAAATGTGATGTGTATTTAAATCATGAAATATTTGTGTGCTGTGTTCACTGAGGAAGGCATATGGATGCCGAAACCAGTTTAACTGTTTTGTTATAGATATAGTTTTACTATTGCTTTTGGAGTTGCCACAATTCATAGGTTCATAGGTTAGTACTAGGCTATCTGCCCTAGGACCTTTACAAGCCTAGCCATAACAATTCCCTGGCTATTTCTTCCCACACTATTTACTTCCCTGGACCCCTGTCTAGCAGTGCGACTGACCTGATCCCTGGGGTGAATTTCCTTTCTCCCATCCAGTTGTCGAGGTTCCTTTTGAAGAGGGCCAAAGAGGCGCTCTGCTTGACCTGTATGGGCAGTCTATTCCAGAGTCTGGGGAGTGTCTGGGTCAGTAACCTATCCCTCCAGCATGTTTTGTTTATTGTGTTGACAAGGTTTAGATCCCTGGAGCATGTGGCTCTGAGGGATTGGGATTTCTTTAAGTGTAGCATGTCTAACAGCTCTGGGTTTCACATGACCTTGTATGTTAAGCAGAGATCGCCTCGGAGTAGACGATATGCAACAGAGTATAGCTGGTGTTTTTTAAGGCGGTCAGCATAGGGCATCTGCTTTAGGCCTGTGATTCTTTTAGTGAGGTATTTCTGCGGCCTTTCCAGTTGTTGCAGATGTCTTGAAAGGTACGTACCAAATGGGGCGTTGTATTCTATAATGGGTCTAATGAGGGATGAGTACAGTGGGACAATGACCTCTTTTTTTCTGGATGAAAAGCCCTTAGTGATGAGGTGTACCACATAGAAGGATTTCCTGACTGTTATGGCGATGTAGTTATTGAAGGTGAGACCACTGTCCACTTTTGTCCCTAAGTCTCTTATCACACTTTTGGTGTTCAGTGTACTGACACCTATGTGGTAATTCACATGTACATGTTTTTTCCCAAAGGGGATAACTATATATTTCTTGGCATTGAGCTTGAGTCCATGGCTCTGGTACCAAGCATCTGTTTCTGTAAGGACTTCTTGTAGAGTATCAACATAATTTGGAGATTCAATAATGGCTCCCAGTTTACAGTCATCTGCGAACTTTGTTAGCCAGAGTCCCTTAGTGTTGGCCTGCACTTCAGAGAAGTAGATGCCAAACAAGAGAGGTCCCAGGACTGAACCCTGAGGTACTCCACTTGTCTGGAGCTGGATTTGGAGTCAGCTACTTTTACAGTGTGGGTTCTGTCAGTAAGTCAGTTGGCAACCCATCAAGTGATGTAGGGATTAATGCCTGGCTTAGAAAGTTTATCTGTGATTCAATTAAACATTTTTTTTTTGGTTTCACCAAGGTGCTGGCCAGTTTTGAGATTGCTTTGGGTGTTGTGGGCCTTTGCACCAGCCATACTTGCAGTTCCTGCATGTGTACTTGTTTCCATACCTTCATCATCTGTGATTCTCTGTTTAGGAGGCTTGCAGAGACAGGTGGAAATGTTTTACCCAGTGACACTTCTCAGACGTATTTCAGACAGGATTCGGCATCTGTTCAGTCATACTATATGTGGTACTGATGCCAGATTTGCAGACAGGTCAAGCCTCACAGACTAGGAGCTTATTCTTAGTCTCCCCATTGGAAGCATGTTTCCAGTATGGAATGTATAGTTCATATTAGACGAACTTGCTTGCACTATTTTTCACAGCAGCTTCTGTGAAGCTAAAATGTTATCAGTGAAGGCACTTTTAGTTGTAGATATTGCATCTAACAGACATCTTAGAGTTACAGACCTTATTATGTGACTTTTCTGACCTTTGATGAGGATAAAACCTCTTTGTAATACTCCTTGCTCATGCTGAAGTTAGTCACAAAAACTAGCTTGGATGATGCACTGTACTTGAAGAAAGGAAAGTACGTACTTCACTGGATGGACTTCCATGGGTAGGTCTGACATTTATACAAGCAGTCCAAGAAGTATTCAGAAAGATGATTAACATCCTGGTCTTTGGCAAAAACATAAAGGCCACCCAGTAATGGATTTCAGAATAACTCTCAAACTGCATACTGTTCGTTCGCAAGAAGTGCAAAGACAGATCTGATGTCCTTTTCATTTCTCACTAATGGGTCTCTGATCTGATATCAGATCTGATTCAGCCACTTTCTAAGACTTAGGATCTGAGTCTCGAGCTCCTCCCTCTACCCATAACGCACCATACCTTCCTCAACTCCTCAGATCTCATTTGCTGCTTGTTGTGTCCAGGCTTGGTTTCAGTCTCGAGCTAGTGATACATTTTTTTTTTGCCAGATAAGTGAGAAATTTCTTTTAATAACAGTTGTTAGTGTCAGTGCTTTTTCTTTGTTTTCATCTCCCTCCTTATAGTTGATGAAGCATCAGGGACTTTAGACCACCCTTGTTTCTTTCCTCTGTCATACCATTGGCACTTTTCTATTTAAAAAAAGGTTCTTTCTAGTTAAGGTTTGTTGCTAAGTGTTGATAAATAGTTTACATAGCTGTTCTTATTCTAAAGGTAGTTGGCTTTTTGTTTTATTGATGTGTGTGTGTAGGCGTAACTAGTGTTAATAACGCTATAGAAACCAACTGGGTTCAAGAGATGCACATCTTGTGGGCACAAGATCCCGAACTCAAATGCCCACAAGAAGTCCATCTATTATCTAGGCCCAGAACATTTAGATGTGGTCTGTGCAGCTTCCAGTCACTGAGCTTTAGCTGATTACGAAAACAAGCTTACTTTAAAGGGCTTGTTACCTACATCCTCCACTTCTGGGGCTCAAACCCCCCCAAGCATGCTGGTTCCAAACACTCCCTCTCAGCTTCCTCTGGGGAGTTGGAACTTGGCAGAAAAAGGCTAAGGCCTTGAAGCAGTCAGCCTCTGATTTGAGCACTTTCCGTAAACCTTCGGGTCCAAAGACTTCAGATCAGTCAGTTTCAGCTCCTAAGGTTTTGAGGCAAGCACCTTATCTGAAAGATCTTTCGGATCTGTCTTCCTCAGCTCCAAGCACCTCTAAGAACTCTGATCCTATTGTCATATCAGGATCCCCTGTTCCCGGCACCTCCCGTTTGGATCCAGTGGTTAGGAGCTTGACATTGGCTTTCCAAATGGAACCAGCATCCCCAGCTCTTCCCTTGAAGGTCCTTCAAACTCCTTTAAGTCAAGACATGCATCCTTGGCTTCTTCCAGGTCTTCCTGAAGCTTCAGCAAGGCCAGTATGGACAGAATGATGCAGGAGTTCCTCAGGGCGCAGATCCAGATGGGTGTTTTGCCATCTCCATCCCATCCCACATCCGTGAGTGCTCCTCCTCCTTCCATCTGGCCCAGAAATTTAGTTTATTGGCCGTTTGGGCAGTTTTTCCATCTCTTTCAACTTTGTGGTTTAGAAGCCCGATTTTGCGCTTGTTTCCCACCTTTCCTGTAACTAGTCTAGCCCAGATACAGATTTGCTGTATCCAGGACTGTTTGTAAGCTTCTGACCCCCCCAAGCCTTTCTGTGTCGGAGGAAATTCTTCTAGCTTATCAGTGGGAGCGGTAAGCACCAGGTAGCCTACCAACCACGAGAGGAGTAGATGTTCATCGTGTTTCACTGTTGCAGTCATTACACTTGGGGTATCCTGCTGGCAGACTACCCTCAGTCGGCCTGAATTCCAAAGTCCTGGTCCGGCGTCGGTTGCTGTTGCCTCTTCCCTGACGTCAGTGCGCCAGGGGTATACAAGATGCAGCCGACGCCATTTTCTTCAGTCTTTCTTGCCGTGCGGTGCCCGAAGCAAAATCAGTTCACAAGTGCCGGATGGCCGACTCCTGAGATTTTCTAAATCGAATTTCAGAACCGAAGTCTTCAATAAAGCTAAGTACCCCGTTGTGGAAACTTTTTCTTACTTCAGACCAATGTCAGTAAAAGTTAACAATTGTATTTTTTGTGGGAAGCAAATACCTCATAAGGATTTTCACTCTTACTGTATTCCTTGCCTCGGCCCTGACCACGACGTTGCTAGTTGCCGCTTTTGTGCTAGATTCAACCAATGCACTATTAAGCGTCTGTTTGATTTTGCTTTACATTACTTTGGCCGAAGGTTAAACTACATAATGCCGTCAGAACAACCGACCGGAATTCATAAAAAATGCAAAGACAAAGAAAAGGACAGGCATCCGAGGTCCAAAACAGACAACGAATCCTCTTCTAGGCCAGTCGCCGGTTCTCAGTGAGGCGCTTTCGAAGCCCCTGACACCCACTACCTCAGAGCCACAGGCCACCTCCGACTCCCACGTGGAGACAACTAGGCCTCTGGAAACTCAAGGTATTGGGTCTACCGAGACTATTCCCTCAGATGGGTCTAAAGCCACTGAGCAGGCATCAGCTTCTGAGGGTGTTTTCAGACCTTCACAGCTTACTATCAAGTCTACTTCAGCATCCAAGGCAAAGTCTAAAACGCCATTAAAGACAAAGAAACAAGTACAGTATTCTCCTGGACAGTCATCCATGCCAAAGAAACAGATGCTTAAAATGGCTGAGGACCTAATTACTCTGATCAGGGGTTCCCATCCCCCTCCTGATAAAAGGCGTAGGCAAGACACTGACTATGACTCCTCTGACCAGGTTTCTATTTCCTCTGATTCCTCTTCAGAACAGGGATATTCTCTTCCTCCCTATGAGGACTCTGATGCTGAAGAATCTATCCCTTCAGCCTCTCCTCCTGAGGATTATTCTTTTGGGGAAACCCTGCACACCATGAGGAAGCATTTCCATTGGGAGAGCCAGGATTATTCAGAATCCAAGAAAAGGCTCAGAGACTTTCTTTTACTGCCTCAGTACAGGCCCCTTGCTATTCCCCCTGTACTAGATTTTGTTGATGATGTTTTTTCTGAATCCAGTTTGTCTCCTGATTCATTACCCTCTGCACCAGTCAAGCCAGATAGGTACTACAGGGTCCCAGACTCTCATACATTTATTTATAAAAACCCTGCTGCTGATCCAGAAACAATTTCTCAGGGTCCCACAGGGGTCAAGGCTTCCACTGCAAAAAACCTTGTTCCCTCTGACAGGGATTCTAGAGCACTGGATAGATGGGGATAAAAGTTTACACTTCTGCTACTTTAGCTGTAAGGGCTTTAAACTGCCAGTTTCACATGCTTAAATATCAACAATACCTAATGTCTTTGCTAAAACAGAAAATGCTTACAAGCTCAGAAGGTCCTGACAATAAGGAAATGCAGGATTTATTGCATGCAGCTGAACAGGTGGGAAAGCATACTCTGCAATGTAGTTTTGATTCTTTAGAGGCTTCTTACAGAGCCGCAGTTACAGGTTCTGTCATTCAAAGGCATGCTTGGTTAAAAGAACAGAGTTTACCTGATCATGTTAAAGCAAAATTATTGGATGCTCCATTACAGCATGATACTTTGGTGTTAAGGCTGAGGAGGTGTTAAAGAAAATGGAGGATAAAGAAAAATCAATGCAGACAGTAAAGGATTTCTTACAGGTTCAGCCACGTAGATTTAGCAGGAACTGGCCTTATAAAAATTGGTCCTTTCCAGTGTCAGACAGGCCACAAAGAGGCCGATACAGACGCCCAAGAGGCAGAACTCAGCCCAAGGCTCCTACAGACCTAAACAAAGGGGTGCTTCAGCCCCCAAAGGCGGAGAAGACAAATCACAACCTTATAAGAAACCGTACCAATGGCTTCCCTCTACCAAAGCCAAGCACTTACCTTTTGACAGCACCCTTAGGGGGAAAACTAGCACTTTTCTCACAAAATTGGCACATGATCACCCAGGACAAATGGGTACTGAATATTGTTTCTCATGGTTACAGGGTCCACTTTCACACCCTACCAAGGTCAAAAGGTATGCCTGACCTGCCACAAAATCAATGGGCAGAGGCACAAAAACAAAGTTCTGCTCTTCTGGACAGGAGAGCAATTCAAAAAGTACCACAGCAAGAACAGGGACAAGGATTTTACTCGAGACTTTTCTTGGTACCCAGAAAGGACAAAACCTGAAGACCAATACTGGACCTGTCAATTCTAAATACTTTCCTGAATGTTCCAAAATTCAAAATGTTGACACTGCAGCAACTTCTACCCATGCTGGGCAAGAAGGCTTGGCTAGTTACTTTGGACCTCAAAGAGGCATACCTGCATGTCCCAATCAGACAATCTTGCAGAAGATACCTCAGATTCATAGCTGGCTCAATGCATTACCAATTCTCTGCACTGCCCTTTGGCTTATCTACTGCGCCCAGGGTCTTCACAAAATGCCTGGCACCAGTAATTGCATTTTGCAGACAAAAAGGAATTCAAATATATCCCTATTTGGACGACTGCCTTATTCAAGCTGAGAGCAAGTACATTCTACTAAAGCATCTGGCGTTTGTAAAAGAATTGGTAATTTGCCTAGGGTACACAGTAAACGAAAAGAAATCAAAACTAGTGCCCTCTCAAGAGATAATATTCCTGGGTGCAAGCTTAAATACAACTGCCCAGATGGCTTATCTCACGCCAGACAAGCAAAGGCAACTGACTCATTACTTTCAAATAATGGCAACAAAGACCCAGCTACCTGCAAGAAAAATTCTGCAGGCTGTGGGCTACATGGCATCTTGCATTCTGCTAATTCCATATGCAAGACTGCATATGAAGAAGCTACAATGGTACATAAAAAAGTGTTTGGACTCAACATTGCCACAGCCAGGAAACAATAACTCTTATTCTCTGCCTGCAACAGGAGTTTCGATGGTGGTCACTGGCCTGTCACCACAGCAAAGGACAGCCTTTCACTTTACCCACAGCCAGGCAGACAATAACAACAGATGCAGCGGATTATGCCTGGGGGCACATATGGCAGGAAAATGTATTCAGGGCACGTGGCCCACAGACAAAATGCATCTTCACATCAATCAAAAAGAGATGCTAGCTGTACAGAATCCCCTGACAGCCTTCAAGGCTCTACTACATCCAGGACAACTACTACTAAAGACGGACAATACTACAGTTATGTGGTACATAAGCAAGGGGGCACACATTCATACCCCCTCTGCAGACAAGCCATGACTCTGTGGAACACAGCACTGACCTATCAAGTACATCTGCAGGCACGAAAAATACACTGGCAGACGAACTAAGCAGAAATCTCATGGATCCTCACGAATGGAAACAGGTCTTCAGCATGATAACAAGGAAATGGGGATGCCCAGACATAGATCTTTTCGCCTCCCCTCACAGCTGCCAACTACAGAGATTCTGCACGAGAACTTATCACTCACAAGCATGGAAAGTGGATGCTGTATCATTCAGCTGGAAAACCCTGACAGTTTATGCCTTTCCTCCACTGCCTCTGCTTCCCAAGGTGCTCCTAAAAGTCAGACAAGAGAAGCCAAAAATGATCCTGATTGCCCCAGACTGGCCACACCAGCACTGGTACCCAAAACTAAAGAGCTTGTCTCAAGGCCCAGCCTGGCCTTTACCTCAAATTCCTCATCTTCTGACTCAACAAAACAATCGGATTCTGCACAGTCAACTCAGAACCTTAAATCTGGCTGCATGGCAGATAATATAGCCACTCAGACCACACCTCTCTTTAAAGCTGTTATGGATGTCATTTTAGAAGCCAGGAGGCCCAGCACTAAGAAATCTTATGCAGAAAAATGAAAGAGATTCTGTGCTTGGAACCAGGCACAAGGACTCGAACCACTTGTTCCAAGTATACCTCAGATTTTACAATACCTAACTGAGATGCTGGACAAAGGCCTGTCCTTCTTATCAATTAAGATCCATGCCTCTGCCATTTCAGCTCATTACAATACGGAACCTCCTGTTTTCTCTCATCCACTACTAAGACAGTACCTCAGAGGGGCAAAAAACATAAGACCCCCAAGGAGAGCACCAATACCTACTTGGGACCTCAATTTTGTTTTAGAAAAGCTCACACTACCTCCTTTTGAGCCAGCTAATACAACTGATATAAAATTCTTATCATGGAAAACTGCTCTGCTCCTAGCAGTAACTTCAGCAAAAAGAGTCTCAGAGTTACAGGCATTAATGGCAGTGGAACCTTTCATCATTTTTCATCAAGACAGGGTCTCTCTAAGGACAAACCCAACATTTATGCCAAAGGCGGTATCCAGTGTGGCTCTTAACCAAACCATTCATCTGCCAACATTCTATCCAAATCCCCAGAATAAAGGGGAGAGACTTCTTCACGCTTTGGACATACACAGACAGCTACAATTCTACTTGGACAAAACAAAAGCTTTCAGAAAAACTAAGCAACTGTTTGTAGCTTATGCTGCAGGATCATAAGGAAAGCCTATCTCAAAGCAGACTATTTCAAAATGGACAGGGCACTGCATTCGCTTCTGCTATTCACAACATGGCAAATCAGTGCCTAAGGGCATTAGGCCACATTCTACCAGAGCAGCAGCCACTTCAGCAGCCTTCCTCGGAGGAGTACCAACCAAAGACATTTTAGAAGCTGCAAGCTGGAGTTCAGTGCACACTGTCACCAAGCACTACCACTTACCTCTCTACTCTAAATCCAGAGCAGGTTTTGCCACTGCAGTTCTGCAGGGCCTGGTAGCCTCTCCTAATCCTATTTAGGCCCAGCCACCCAACCTCAGCTTTGGTATTCAACCCAAGTGTAACGACTGCAACAGTGAAACATGATGAACATAGTACATTTGTGTACCTACCATAAATGTAGATGTTCGAGTGTATTCACTGTTGCAGTCCAGGTTACCCACCCACCATCCCCCTTTTCTTTGCTGGGACTTTTCTGTACTTCTCAGTTCTATACAACCTATGTGGTGTATTTGCTTGTAGATGAAGGAAATGTTTATTTTAGTACATGCATGCTTTTGGCATATTTTTTTTTCAGCTTTCCTATTTGGGGGCACCTGACATCTGGGGCAAGAAAAACTGAAGAAAATGGTGTTGGCTGCATCTTTTATACCCCTGGCGCACTGACGTCAGGGAAGAGGCAACAGCAACCGATGCCGGACCTAGACTTTGGAATTCTGGCCGACTGCGGGTAGCCTGCCAGCAGGATTACCCAGGTGTAATGACTGCAACAGTGAATACACTCGAACATCTACATTTATGGTAGGTACACAACTGTACTTTTCTGACTATCAACACATGCTCTTATCAGCATATGAGGATTCAGATGCAGAGGAGTCCATTCTCTCTGCCTCCCCTCCAGAGGATTTCTCTTTTGGTGAAACCTTGCATACTTTGAGAGCATTTCCATTAGGAATGCCAAGACTATTCTCAGTCCAAAGTGAGACTCGGGAGAATTTTTAGAGCTACCTCAGCACAGACCTTTAGCTATTCCCACTGTCCTAGATGTTGTGGATGATGTTTTCTTGCAATCCAGTCTTACTCCAAACACCTTACCTCTGCCCCCTAGGAAACCTGACAGGTACTACTGAGTACCTTATTTCCACAAGTTTCTTTTCAAGAATCCTACTGCTGATACAGATCATTTCCCAGGGACCTAAAGGTATTAAGGCTACTACAATCAAAAATCCTACCCCTTTGGATAGGGATTCCAGAGGTTTAAACAGATGGGTTAAGAAGGTATATACCTCTGCAACTCTTGCTATCAGGGCATTGAATTGCCAGTTTCACATGCTGAAGTACCAGCAAAATATTATGGATCTCATTAAACAAAACATGGTAATATTTCCAGATTGTGCAGAAAGTAAAGATTTGCAAGAGTTAATGCATTCTGCAAACCAAGTTAGTAAGCGTACTTTGCAGTGTGATTTTGATGCCCTAGAAGCGTCTTGCAGGCCTGCAGTCACTAGCTCTGTACTGAGAAGATATGCTTGGCTGAAGGGACATACCTTACCAGATCATGTCAAATCCATGTTACTAGACGCTCCTTTAGGCACCAAAGCAGAAGTTCTTAAAAAGATGGAAGAAAAAGCTAACTCTATGCAAACACAGCAAGGAGTGCAGTCACAGGAACGAAGACCTCCGTAGTAATAAAAACAGCTTTATTGCCACAAAACCGAAAAACACACTAACATTAACGCTCTTCTAGAATTACATGCGTTTTCGTCCAATCCACTGGACTTCATCAGATGTTAATATAAATTAACACAATCACTTATATATCTCTCTAAAACCAATAAACCAATAAAAAAACTTCAATTAAGTTTGAATGCACATATCAGTTTACGTATTTGGGCTCATAAATATTCATAAGTTCCATCCTTTCATATCATTTATACAATAAAATAAATATCTATTAAAATAGTGTAAATAATTCTAAAACCTTTTAAAATATCTATACATATAGTATTAACATTATTAAAAAAACACATTATCTTATATAAATAAACTTAAAATCTTGTATTATGTTTATATGTAGGTTTTATACTAAAGAACCACCACATTTCATAATACAACACCTCCATCTAATGGTAAAATGTTATATTACACCTAATTTCATAATTTAGCTGCCTTTAATTTCAATAGGGGCAAGATAGAAACATGTTCATTTAGACCTGGGAATTTGCTTGCTTCCAATGTCACTTGCCACCACAATTCTCTATACCCAATAGTATCCTCCCGAGGGCCCCCTCTAATCCCATCTTTTATCTGCTCAACTACTAAAAAGTAAAATTTATTTTCTTTACATATCTTTGAGTGTTTATACAATGCATTTGTATCTTTCTCCTTTATTATGTCATAGGTATGTTCATAAACTCTTCTTTTTAGGGTTCTCTCCATTTTACCTGTATAAAAAGACTCACACTTATCACAGATGGCAATATACACTAAACCCTTTGTTTCGCAATTATATATTCCTTTACTAATAATCCATCTGTCCCTACTTTCTATGTAAATTTTCTCCTTATTAGCCATATAACTACATTGGTTACATTTTCCACAGGAATATGTGCCTGTCTTTTTAGTACCGATAATACCATTAGTTTTACTCTGATCGGACTTCTTGTATTCCAAACATTCTTTTATATTATGAGGATTTCTATATACCACTTTGGGTATGCCCTTAGGTAATCCTTCCAGATCAGTAAATGCCATAAACCTTTCCATTCCTTAAAGAAAATTGACCTAGTATTGTAGTTTAAGGCATTATACTCCAGAGTAAGGGCATGTTGGTATTCTCCATTATTATTAAAGACTTTCTCTTTTGTTCTTTGATCCCCATAATTTATCCTTACTCCTAATATTGGATGAAATTTGCGTAACCTACCTCTTTCCACCTCTGACCTTATATTACTAATAAAGTCCTTATTGTATCCCCTGTCTAAAAACATTCTCTCCAACAGGTCACATTCCAACTTAAAATCCTCCACATTACTTGTCATCCTAGACCCCCTCACAAATTGCCCTTTTACTATATTTTTTCTTGCAATGTGTAGGATGTGCACTATTATAGTGTAAATAGGAGTTACAATAAGTTGGTTTCCTGTATACTTTATATTCAAAGGAATTGTTACATTTATAAATTTCTATGTCCAAAAATTGTAAATTAAATTCTGAGACATTATAGGTGAATCTCAGAAAATCAGAAGTCTCCTTAATATATAACATAAATTCCTTTAATTTTTCTTTCCCCCCTGTCCAAAAGATAACTATATCATCCAGGAACCTCTTATAAAGATTCCAACAAGAATTAAAACTAGAATTGAATATATATGTTTCTTCCCAGTTAGCCAGGACTAAATTCGCAAATGTAGGTGCACACACTGCTCCCATAGCAACGCCTTGGGTTTGTTTAAAAAATTCCCCATTAAATAATAAAAAATTATTTTTAAGAACAATATCCATCAAGCTTGTGCATGCTACTTTGTCTTTATGACTTAGTGTTCTATCTTGGAACACTTCTTCAAACCTTTCCATACCTTTAGAACAGGGGATAGAGGAAAAGAGATCCACTATATCTATTGTCACAAATAAAATATCTTCAGTTTACAATTCCAAATTAATATTCCTTAAAAGGTCCTTAAAAAGTCCCATGAATCTTTTAAAATAGCTGTCTTATTAGTCCATGTATGTTTAGTCTTGTTATCTATAAATTTAGCTAAAGGGAATGTGTTAGAGCCATCTGCAGATACAATTGGTCTTAACGGGGGGTCTATTAAATTCTTATGTACTTTAGGGATACCATAAATTACTGGTATCTTAGGTTTGTCCACCCTAAGATAAGTTAAACTATTTCCATCAATAGTCCCCTCATTATGCATAGCTTCTAATTCTATATCTATGCTTTTGTAAGCTACCATAATTTCATTCTTGGATACTACTGTATATTTCACTTCATCTCTAAGAATTTGGTTCATTTTACCTTCATATACTATGGTATCCATAATAATAGCCCCCCACCTTTAGGTTTCATTATTCTAACTTTTAAATTATCTTTTAGTTCATTTAACACCCTATATTCTCCTTCCATAAGATTCATATTAAATCTAGTTCTTTTATATGCTTTTCTTATTTCAGTTTCCATAACATTCTCCAAATTTTTAAGTTGGGGGTGCATGGGAGGTTAAATGTCGATGGTTTTGATAACCTTTGATTAAAACCCACCTTATTCTGTATGTCATGCTTACTAAATATTAGGTTCAAGTTATTTTTTCTTAAAAACAATTTTAAATCCAAAAGTGTAGAGGTTAAATCACCTTTAATTTGGGGAATACATTTGAAGCCTTTTCCCAATAAACTAAAATGTTCTTTTTCAAGTACTACATCACTATAATTGTAAATCTTTAACCCATTCAGAGTATTAATAATCCCTTCCGCATCTATTTCATTTTCAACAAAATTCAGCTCTGGGTCGGGGGTACATTCAATTAATATCTCCCCCCCCCCAATGAATCTATGCAAACTGTTAAAGAATTCTTACAAGTGCAACCACCTTGATTCAGTAGGCATTGCCCTTCAAAACACTGGTCCTTTCCAGCCCCCTCCAAGCCTTCCCAAACAAGACCCAGGGGAAAAAGCCCAACCAGACTACAGTCTCAGGGTATGCAGAGATCTAAGCAATGGAGTGCTCCCACCCCTAAAACAGGGAGTGGTAAGCCACCTCCTTATGGAAAAAGTTCACAATGACTTCTCAACTCTACCTCCCAGCCCTGCCCAATTGTTTGTGCCCCTAGGAGGAAAACTTACCCTTCATGCAGAAAACTGGATGTCCATCACTCAGGACCAGTGGGTCCTCAAATTTTATTTCCATTCGCTGCCAAATCCAAGAGGGTTTCCAGACCTCCTTCCAAACCAGTGGGCAGAGGCTCAAAACCAAGTTCTTTCCCTGCTCAATATCAGAGCTATTCAGCCAGTTCCAGTAAAACAAAGGGGTCAGGGTTTCTACTCCAGACTATTCCTGGTATTTTTATTTTATTTTACATTTGTTGACCGGGCTGGTCCAACTGGATATATGTCCATTTTCAGCAGAAGCCCGGGGAGAAAAGCTCCAACGAACACAAATAGTTATTTTACACGACTGATTCTAAAAATACAGGTACATCTTTTAACAATTCTTTACATTTCTTTACATCTCTTTACATTGCTGGTTTAAGATTATTTATGAAATGATTTAGGGAATAATACAAGAAGATGTTAGGAATGACATGAGGTTAATATATGAAAACATACTCTCTTTAAAGGTTAACAGAGGAGCGCCTACTTGGCTCAGAAAGAGTACTATGTACCCAGTGATAAGTGAGGAAGTTAGTCAGGGTTAGCATAAGGGCATAACCAATGTGTTTTGAGGTATAGTTTGTTTGTTTTTAAAAAGTGTTATTGAGGAAAGCAAGGTCAGGTCACTAGGGAGTGAGTTCCAAGTTTTGCCAACAGTGTTAGAGAACAAGGAGTCCCCAGCCATATTGTTGGTTTTGCTTAGTTTTACAAGTAGTTTGAAGAACGTAGGGTCTTACGATTATTGTAGGGGGTGATAAGGTTAGTAAGTATTGGAATATTAGTAGGTTGATACAGGATCTTGTTGTGCAACTGTTATTTGGTTATATAGTAGTTGGTTTGGTAACTCTAGCCATCCTAGTTGTTCTAGATTATGACAGTGATGGGTTGAAAGCAGAACCAGTGGCAAATCTGGCAATATTGTTATAGGAGATTGCTAGCTTGTTAAGGTTATTTTTACACAAGTTAGTAAATATAGGGGAGGCATAGAGGAGAGGAGAGATAAATGGGTGCGGGCGATAGTCCTAGCTAATGGAGTCAGGAAGGGTTTGATCCTATAAAGGGAGCCGAGTTTTTTGTTGACTGTTTTTATTGTACTATTAATATGAGCGTCGAAGTTAAGGTCATCAATTAATACCCCTAGTAGTTTGGTAGTGGGATCAGGAGATATGATAGTACCATTGTTTGGTATAACAGTAAAGTTAAGTGGGGAGGCCCTACAAGTTGGAGTGAATAGAAAAAGTTTAGTTTTTTTTGGGGATTCAAGAGGAGGCAATGGTGTAGAAGCCGTTTTTCGACTGTATTGAACACCTTTTGGCTTGGAGTCTGTAGATCAGATGGAGAAGTGGCTGAGCAGACGAACGTGGAATCGTCTGCATATTGGATACAGGTAGCTTGTGGAATTACTGAATGTAGGTCATTAATAAAAATAGAAAATATGAGAGGACCTAATATAGAGCCTTGAGGGACACCAAGGGCAATGGGAAGGTGGGTGGATAAGTTATTATCCCATAGTACAGCCTGTTGTCTCTTGTTTAAGTAGGATTGGATTGGTACCCAGAAAAGAGGGCTCTTGGCACCCAATCCTGGATCTTTCAATTCTCAACACCTTACTGTTGGTCCCAAAATTCAAGATGCTTACCCAGCAACAGCTTCTCCCTATGCTAGCCAAGGATGCCTGGTTAGTCACCCTAGACTTAAAAGAAGCTTATCTGCACAATCCCCATCAGGGAATCATGCAGGAACTATCTGCATTTCAGGGCAGTATCTATGCATTATCAGTTCTCTGGAGTTCCCTTTGGCTTATCTATTGCACCCAGGGTATTCACAAAATTCCTGGCTCCAACCATTACATACTGCAGACAGAGAAATATCCAAATTTACCCGTAATTTGACAACTGCCTGATTTAGGCGGACAGCCAGGAATTGCTGCTTCAGCACATGGCATTTGTAAAAAGCTTTCTCACTTCTTTGGGGTACACCATCAACAAAAAGAAATCACAGCTGGTGTAGAGTCAAAAGATTGTATTCCTGAGAGCAAGCTTGGACACAATTTCCCAGATGGCATTTCTCACTTCAGAAAAAAAGTCTATCTGATTGACTACTTTAAGCAAATGGCCACCAGAACCCAGCTAATTGCAAGAAAAATACTGCAAGCCCTAGGGTTCATTTCCGCATGTATTCTGCTAATTCAATATGCAAGACTGCATATGAGGAAACTTCAGTGGTACTTAAAAAGTCTTTGGTGCCAACATTCTCAGGACCTAGAAACAGTCATTCCTGTCATACCTTGTCTGAGGGCAGAGTTCCTTTGGTGGGCAGAAGCATGCAACCACAACAAGGGACTGCATTTTACTGTACCCCACGCCGCCTAAACCTTGACCACAGATGCATCAGACTATGCATGGGGGGCCCACATGGCTGGCAAATGCTTTCAGGCCACTGGAGCCCAATCCAAATTCTCAGCACATCAACGAAAAGGAGATGCTAGCTGTACAGAATGCTCTGACAGCTTTCAGATACCTAATCCTTCCAGGACAACTACTGATAAAAACAGACAACACCACAGTTAAGTGGTACATAAGCAAGGGGGGGGCCCATTCTTACCCACTCTGCAGGTTAGCCATGACTCTGTGGAGCACAGCTTTGGACAACCAAGTCCATCTACAAGCTCAATTCCTGCCAGGCAAACAAAATTCACTGGCAGACAACTTAAGCAGAAATCTCCTAGACCCACACAAGTGGAAAATGGAGCACAGCACCTTTATCCTCTTGATCCAGAGGTGGGGGACCCCAGAGGTGGATCTCTTTGCCTCCCCCCACAACCACCAGTTAAGCAAATTCTGCACCAGGAACCCTCACAGCAGGGCCTGGAAAGAGGATGCCTCATCCTTTCAATGGGAAATCCTCTCAATCTATGCCTTTCCCCCTCTGCCCCTTCTCTCAAGAGTACTACTCAAGATAAAGGAAGACAGGCCAATGACGATTCTGTTTACCCCGGACTGGCCATGCCAGCACTGGTACTCACTCCTGCGCAGCCTGACAACAGTGTCACCCTAGCACCTACACCAGATCCCCCCTACTCTGCTGTCACAGCAGGAGGGACAGATTTTGCATCCACAATTACAAACCCTAAGTCTTGCAGCCTGGCTTATTCCTTGAATACTCCACCAGCAACCCTAAGTAAACAGGTGCTGGACGTCATTCTTGAAGCCAGAAGGCCTAGTACTAGGAAATCCTATGCGGAAAAGTGGAAAAGATATTGTTGTTAGATTCAGTCTAAAGGAAAGGACACAGCTGTGCCCTCCTTACCTCTAAACTTGGATAACCTATCAGAGCTACTCCACAGAGGCCTATCCTTCTCCTCCATTAATATTCATGCCTCTGCCATTTCGGCTCATTACAGTACTGAGCCACCTCTGTTTTCTCACCCTCTCATCAAACAGTTCTTGAGAGGGGCTAACAACTTAAGGCCCCCAAGGAGAGCACCCACCCCTGCTTGGGACCTTAACTTTGTACTGGAAAAGCTCGTGCTCCCCCCCCCCCCTTTTGAACCTGCTGCTTCAGCAGAATTAAAATTCCTCTCTTGGAAAACAGCCTTGCTTCTAGCCATCACTTCAGCTAGAAGAGTGTCTGAGCTACAAGCACTGATGGCTGTGGAACCCTTTTTTATATTTCATGCTGACAGGATTTCCCTCAGGACTAACCCGTGCTTTTTGCCTAAGGTGGTGTCCAGTGTGGCCCTAAACCAATCCATCCATTTGCCAACCTTCTTCCCTAACCCTCAGAATTAAAGGGGAAAGGATCCTGCACTCTTTGGATGTGCACAGACAGCTCAGGTTCTACCTTGATAAGACTAAGCCTTTCAGAAAATCTGACCAGCTGCTAGTCAGCTTAGCAACAGGGGCAGAGGGCTAAGCCATTTATAAACAAACCATTTCCAAATGGATAGCACACTGCATCCATTTCTGCTACACGCACCATGGAAAACCAACTCCTCAGGGGGTCAGAACACATTCCACTAGGGCTACAGCTACCTCTACAGCATTTCTCAGGGAGAGTCCCTACCAGAGACATTCTGGAAGCTGCAACCTGGATTTCTGTACACACTTTCACCAAGCACTATCACTTACCTATCTTTTCTAAATCCAGGGCAGGGTTTGCTACAGCAGTTTTGCAGGGCATACTAGCCAACTCTAACTCTTCTTGATTGCCTCCACCCTTCCTCAGCTTTGGGAATCGACCCATGTGCGATGAATGCAACAGTGAAACACGAAGAACATAGTACAGTTGTGTACACTTAACATAAATGTAGATGTTCAAGTGTATTCACTGTTGCAGTCCTGGTTTCCCTCCCTTCAGCCCCCTTTTTTCCCCTATCTTTGTATCCCTCCTCTCTATGGCTATTCCTAATGGTATTGGTATTTACTTTACTGGTGGTGGTTTCCACACCATATAATAGCTCCCTATTTGGGGGCTCCTGACATTTGGGGCAAGAAAAACTGATGTAATGGCATCGGCTGCCTATTTTTATACACCTGACGTCATGGAAGAAGCGACAGCATCCGACGCAGAAATACTAAGACTCTGGTATTTGGGCCGACTGAGGGCTACCTGCAGGCAGATAACCCAAGTGTGATGACTGCAACAGTGAATACACTCGAACATCTACATTTATACACTCGAACATCTACATTTATGGTAAGTGTACACAACTGTACTTTTATTGGCCATCTCTTTCAACTTCTGGTTTAAAAGGCCGCATTTGTGCTAGTTTACCACCTTTCCTGTAACTAGTCTAAACCAGATATAGATTTGCTGTATCCAGGACTGTTTGTAAGCTTCTGAGCACCCCAAGCCTTTCTGTGTCGGAGGGAAGCCTTCTAGCTTGTTAGTGGAAGTGGTAAGCACTAGGTAGCCTATCTAACACAAGAGGAGTAGTTTCTGGCCCAGAAATTTGTAGTTTATTGTCCCTTTGTGCATTTTTCCATCTCTTTCAACTTTCTGGTTTAAAAGCTCGCGTATATGCTTGTTTCCCACCTTTCCTGTAACTAGTCTAGTACAGATACAGATTTGCTGTATCCACGACTGTTTGTAGCTTCTGAGCGATGCCAAAGTCTGCTCTTCAGTTTTTCCCTTAGATCTGCTAGTTCTCTCCTCTCCTGCACTTTCACTAACTTGTCAGTCTAGCACTTAACCAGACTTCTTGTACAAATTATTGTAGGACACAAAAGTGCTACCAGCACTAAATGTTCTACAAGGAAACAGCAGTACTTATTATTAATGCCCACCCATCCAGGCATGTCTAAAGGTCAGTTCCATGTGCTTTCTCATATTAACCTGGTGAACTTGGGCTTCCTGAGGCAATTTAGCCACTGCCACATGTACACCGGCAACCCTCTCCTCTTACCTCCCAACACTCAGACTTGAGAGAGATGCACTTATATATCCATACTGGAAGCCACGCACTCACCAGCCAAGACTGGCATAACTGGTCGAGGAGAAGGTCAACACTTGCACCACACCACATGGAACACATAGCCGTCCAGAACACACACCAGCACTGCCTTCACGTAAAAACACAAACCACACACCCACCTTTGCGGAGGCTCTCAATAAAAGTCTACCCAAACAGCAGAGACCTTCAAGGCAGAAACACACTCGACCACCACAACACAACACTAGTCACAAGAGACAACTCTCCTAAACAGTGTGCCATTCAACCAAAGCCTCTAAGGCAGAACAGCATGCCCAACACACACTAGTCATAGGTGACTCAATAGTGAGGCACACCGATGTCCCACTCACTAGGTTGAATAGGGATAAAGTAACAGCTGCCTGTCAGGTGCCAGGATCCGCCACATAACGCACGTCCCTCAACAACAGGTACAAATATGACTCATTGTACATGTGGGTGTGAATGACCTGAGATGTACTTCACTGGATTACATGAAAAGAGACATGGACGAGCTCTCAGATTATGTAGTCCAGGCGGGTATGACCCTAGCCCTCAGCAGCATCCTATCATCACCCAGAATGATACCACAGTGCAAGCAGAAAGTGATCAATTTCAGCAGTTGGCTAAGTTTCTGGTGTCATTCTAAGGGGATCCAGTACCTGTCTGCCTGGGATGACATGATTAACAGATCTTGATGCTTTGTTAGAGATGGCCTGCATCTGTCACCCCTGGGCTTCTGGATACTGTCCAAGGCTCTTGTCACCCCTGTAGTGCCTTTTTTAGGCGGTGTTCCAAAGACCAAATTACCACCATAACAGCTGCAAACAAATGCAATCTAAGGGCCATGCTGCTCAATGCTAAAAGTCTAAATATGAAAATGCACTCGCTCTAAACACTCCTTAAAACGGAGAACATAAACATTTGTGCTCTAACAGAGACCTAGTTCAAGGCAGCAGAAAGCACCCCTGCACTACTAGGCTATAACTCATTCCACACCTTTCGGCCCCAGAACTTGAACCGAAGCTCCAAAGCCAGTGGTGTTTCCATACTCATAAAGGATGCGCACACCTCCAGACTGGTAGCCCAACATAACACATTCAGGTGCAGCTAACATTAGATAAGACAGTGATTCAGTCGTAGCCTGCTATAGGTCCCCAACAATGTCCCAAGACTCGCACTCCACATTCCTAAGCACATTGGAGAATATTAGAGTCCAGCCTAACACTCTCATACTGGGCGACTTCAACTACCCCTCCATTAAATGAGAAAACTACTTGTGTACCAATACACTTACCCAACGTTTACTGGAATTCATTAATTCAAATGCCCTGGACCAGCTCATTCTTACCCCCACTAGAGGTAGCAACATCTTTGACCTGGTCATTACTAACATGGGCGACCGTTGCTCTACACCAATAGTTAACTCCTCCTTGGTTAGATCTGACCACACACTAATTACCCCGGAAATCCAGATCCCTCCCACCCCCCACAAAGGTAATCACCATGAAAAACTTCTCTAAAGCTAACTTTGGGCTCCTAAAAACAGAGGTGGCTAACTTCATGGCACCCATGCAAATGGAGAGTAGTTGCATGACTCCCTAATCATACACCAGTGCACTGTACAAACACGTACACAAATCTATGGATCTCACCATACCCAATAGAACCGAGGCACTGTCCTTCAAAAAAGGAAGCCAATCTGGTGGTCACCTGCCATAAAGAAGCTGTACAACAGGAGGAGGAATCTAATGCAGAATAAGGTGAAGTCCTAAGACTGGAAAAACTCCCTTATCAGGCTCAACAAAAAGTTGAGATCCATCATCAAATCCTCTAAAGCTAGCTATGAAAACAGAATTGCAGCAGATAGTAAAGACAACCACAAGGCCTTCTATAGTTATGTAAAGAATCTTCATGGCAATACCCAGATTTGCTCTGAGGTACTGCACAATGGTACCTCCTACAGATATTGCCAATATACTGGCCGATAGATTCAGTGCCAACTTTACCCCCCCCAAGGACCAATCACAATACCAGTAGATTGCCAGGCACCCAGTATTACTGCTGCACAGGTTAAAACAGCACTGTCCAAGGCCAATAATACAGCTTCCATGGGACCTGACAATATCCCTGGCTGTGTTCTGTATGAACTGCAGAGTAAACTGGCACCTCACCTGTTTGCCCTGTTCAATCACAGCCTCACCTCAGGCTTTGTCCCTACCGAATGGCGCTCTGCTACAGTCATCCCTCTCCACTAAGGAGGAGCGATTACAGACCCTGGGAACTATCACCACATTAGCCTGACGAGTCTGATATGCAAAGCTATGGAATGCATCATCTTGGACCTAATAAACTCTGGATCCCACACAGTTTGGTTTTGTGAAGGGTAGATCATGCCTGCTCAACTTGGTCGACTTCGAGTCAGTCACCAGAGCTGTGGATGAAGGCAAGTTGGTTCATACAGCCTACCTTGATCTGGCCAAGGTGTTTGATATCATTCCCCATTCAGGAATCATAGAAAAACTCACTAAGCTAGGCATCAACCCCTGTATCACCAGGTAGGTTGCAAATTGGCTCACAGATAGAACCCACAGTGTGAAAGTAGCAGACTTCAAGTCAGACTGCCGACCGGTCACGAGTAGAGTCCCATAGGGTTTGGTCCTGGGTCCTGTCCTGTTTGGTATGTACTTCTCTGAAGTCCATGCCAACACAAAGGGTCTCTGGCTGACAAAGTTTGCAGATGATTGCAAGTTGGGAGCTATTACCTCCCCCAACTGATGCTGGCACCCTACAGAAACGCCTCACTGAGACCAACTACTGGTGTCAGAAACATGGCCTTAAGCACAGTGCCAAAAAATGTGTCATCATCCCCTTTGGGAAAAGCCTGGTTCCCATGAATGACCACATTGATGGTAGTCCACTGAACACAGAAGGTGTTATAAGAGGTCTGGGAACACAGGTTGACAGCAGCCTCTCTTTTGACCACATTGCCACTGAGGTCAAGAAAATCCTTCTATGTGGCACATCTCATTACTAAGGGTTTTGCATCCAGGAAGAAAGAGGTCATTGTCTCCCTCTACTCTTCGCTCATTAGGCTAGGCATCAAGTACAATGCCCCATTTGCCATGTACCTCACTAGACACCTGCAACAACTGGAGAGGCCCCAAAAGTACCTCACAAAAAGGATCCTAGGCCTTAAATACTTGTCCTATGTGGACAGACTCAAAAAACTCCAACTGTTCTCTGTCTCATATCGCCTTCTTATAGGCGATCTTTGCTTGACATATACAACTCCATGTCTGATCCAGCTCTGAAAGAAATGCTACATCTAAAGAAATTCCAATCCCTCAGCACCACACACTCCAGTGACCTCAACCTCATTACCGCAGTCAACAGAACGTACTGGGGGGACAGGTTCATAACCCAGAGATTGTCCTTGCTATGGAATAGACTTCCCATACATGTCAAACAGAGCACCTCACTGGCCCTCTTCAAGAGAAGCCTTGATGAGTGGATGGAAAATGGAAAATTCACCCCAGGGATCACTCAGGTGGCTCAACTCGACAGAGGCACTGAGCACTAATGTCGGGTAGCACGATGTCAGGGTAATACTAGGGCTAGGTTTGTAAAGGCTTCAGGGCCATTAGCCTAGTACACATCTATGAACCTATACAGACTCCTTTTCTGATCTGACCCCTGGTTTTGGAACCCCAGGAGCCTGGGTACCCGGAAGAGACTGTGTCTGATCTGAGGAAGTTTCCTTCCTTGACTCTGACTGTATCCTTCGCTAGCACTGTTTCATTTTAGTCGAATCAGAGCGGGTCCTGGATCCGTGTTGTACACACCCAACTCTAGGGAGTTGACTTCGGCTCTGACTTGGTTGGATCCTTTGCTTCCTCTTGGGACTTCAGCCTTCAACAGCTCGGGTCTAGTTCTGTTGGGAGGCCTCGGATCTCTGAGTGGTTCTTCTCTCTCCCCCTCAGGTAGCTTTGGTTCCTAGAGGGAGAGAGAGTGGACTTTCCTGGGCCTGTTGGCCTTCCAGATTGCAGAAAAGGCTTTCTCTAGGTTGAGAGAGTCATCTCCTCACACCTAGGGTCTTCCCCATTCCTTCATCAGATCTGAACATCTGAGCCTGTTGTTCTTGTCCTGAGGGAGCCTATAGACTTCTTCCCCTCAGAGTCCCCCCATCTTCCAATGCCTCCCTAGAACACTCCACAGAGGAGGTTCCATGAAAGAAAAGGTGTAAAAGGAGGTACATAGCCTCCCCTGTGGAGTCCCTCACAGTAGACACCAATTTTGATGAGGGAGGAGGATCTCCCCGATCACTATCTGTGGATGTCTGCTTTGGAGACATCCTAGAACACCTCCAACAGAAAGGTGGATGGTCTGTCCGACCTCCTCCTCCTAAGGAGTCTGTGTTCCTGGAGGCTTTTGAGATGGGCAATTCTACATCCTGGGTGACTTTCCCGGTGGATATACTGATTGACCTAGTCTGCTGGGCCTGGAAGGAACTGGACACAGTCAAGCCTATCCCCAAGCAACCCTGATAGTTTCCTAAGTCTGTCGTTGGATCATATGCATTTGGACTAAATGCGTTCCTTTAGATGTCATTGTCGTTGCAGCAGCCACTAAGAAGGAGCTAGCAGAGTAGTGCTCCACTGTCCTTCCATCTAACAAGCAGTCTAGAGCATTGGACAGACATGGAAAGCACGTTTAGACCTCAGCTACCTTCTCACTGAGGTCGTTGAACTACTTATCACACTTCACCCATCTGCACAGAGACTTGGATTAGCCAACTCTGTTGCCGAGATCATATCAGAGGAGGACTTGAAAAAATTTCTCCCCAACTGTCTACTCTTTCTTCCCTCACTAATTCCTCAATGAGGTTGATTTTGCATGTGGCAGAAGGCACCTCTCGAGCAGTTGATGCAGGCATAGCCATCAGGAGACCTACTTGGATGCAGCTTTGTGACTTTGTGGAACCCTTTAAGGCATTATTTATTAATGCCCCTTTTGTCACTGACCAGCCGCAAGCAAGAAAGATAGACCTCATCTGCCATGGGGGGCTCAGGTTTTTTTAATCCTCAGAGGGCCTTCTCCAGGAACCAGTGAGGAGGTAAGAAAACTTGGTTCAGGAAGTTGCAAGGCTCTTTTCAGGACCCATGCAGGCATACTTCCTGCAGAGGCGGAGGTTTCAACAGCATGTGCCACCCCAGAGGTGGGGGTTTTCACAGAATCAGGGCTCCAGGGAACCTTTACCTGATAAGCCCTTTCAGCACTTCTGAAGCGCTGCCCGACTGTCCATTTGTGGAGGCAGTCGGGGGTCATCTATCCCTGCACCTGGATTTCTGGACAAGTGTAACAAACACTATCTGGGTGCTAAACATTAAATCCAGTGACTATTACATTCCCTTTTCCCTAACTCCTCAATGTCCTAGGAGGAAAATCCCCGACATTCCACCCAGTCAGGGGGAGTACGCAGTATGAGAAGTTCAGAAACTTCTTAAAGAAAGTCATGCAAGAGGTCCCAACCAAATAAAGAGGATTCAGAACTTATTCATGCTTCTTTTTAGTGGCAAAACAACAGGGCACCCGAGATGTATTCAAAATAAATTCCTTGTATACCTCAAAAAACCCCCCAAAAATTTT
>NC_056737.1:1408092955-1408102955 GCF_019279795.1 Protopterus annectens
GAACAACTGTCTAAAAGATCAGCCTGCCAGTCATTATCATGTATGTGTAACACAAAAGCTGGAAATAAGCATTCAGAATGTCATGCATAATATGTAGGAACAGTAGTTATAATCGCTACGATAGCCATAGTTTTTTTTAGGACTGTAAATACCCTTACAACTGTAGACAAAAAAGAAAGAGTATTGAATTATATTAAGAAATGCAGAGTGCAAATAACAATGACACAGGAGACACATTTGGAAAGAAATGAGCATGTGAATTTAACAAAGAAATTATTTCAGAATGGATATTCAGCAGAATATGTGGGACAAAGGTAAAGGGGAGAATTATGCTGATTACAAGATGTGATCCAATAGTGGTAGTGAAGAGGAAAAGACAGCAGTGGTAGATTTGTGGTAGTAAGGGGCTATTGGCTAGGTAGAATTACCCTATTATGTATTTACATAAAAACTGTTATGCAGCTTAAGAAAATATTGGTATAAATAGGTTTCAGCAGGGAAGAAGTAGGAAATGGAATTTGATTTGCAGTATTGAGGAGTGAATCAGCGGGACCTTGAAGGGAAAATATAACAAAAAAATAGATTTCTGATGACATTTATAAAAATGTTTGGTACAGAAGATATGAATTCAGTAGCAGTAACTCTTGACAGAATTTACATATTCCACAAGATACAGTAACTGGGCTACAATAGATAGAAATTATATTTCACAGGCACATTGCTTTTAATGTAAAGCTTCTACATGCATCAAATTAACTGTTTCAAGTCATGCACCTAATAAAAATGCATGGCATTGAAGTATAAATGAGACATTGTTTTTTTTTTCCCCACCTGTCAGATGAATTTAAGGAGTGGGTAGTGGAAATTTGAAAGTTATAAGGGAAGACAGAAATAAGTTATAGCTAGTGAAATGGATAAAATGAAAATGAAGTTTAAAAATAGTGCAGGAATAAAAGGGAAAAAGAGGAACTACTTAGAGGGGCTGTCAAAACTTGTCAAAAATATTGCTGAATATAAGGGGTAGTCTTACATAACAAGAAGAGGTACAAATTCAGAGTGTTAAAGAGCAGATAGAGTATCTGGATGATGTGCGTGAGTTTAGAAAGATTGCTGTTAAGCAACTATTTTTGATAACTCCAGAGCACAAAAACTTTTAATAATTTTGACAACAAAGAAGTAGAAAAGGATTGTTACCAACCTTATTGCACCTGTAACAAGAAAAATAACCAGACATCATGTACAGGTATTTGAGTTATTCTGGAAAGTTTATGAAAAAGTTGTATAAAGCAGAGAAAGGTGGGAATCAGAAAACATCACAAATGGAACTATTTATGGATGTTAAATTGTGCCAAGGATAGGTGTAGATGAGGCTGAAAAAAATAACGGTTAAGGTAGGAGGAGATGAGATAAAAATTGTGATGTATAATTAATAGTCAAGAAAGTCTCCAGCAACAGATAGTATTCCTGTGGAACCTGGGGAAGAAAGTGACAAATATCGGTATTACTTGCATTACCTAAAGTCTGTAAGGACCCATCAGATCCAGCTTCATATAGACCCATTTCAGATGTTCTTAGTGTTTCACTGTTGCAATCATCACATTTGGGTTATCTGCTTGCAGTAGCCCTCAGTCAGCCTGATTATCAAAGTCTTGGGTCCTGCGTCAGTTGCTGTCTCATCTTCCATAACGTCAGGTAGTCCGGGGTATAAAGCATGCAGCCGACGCCATTACATCAGTCTTTCTTGCCGTCCGGTGCCCGAAGCAGAAGCAGTTCGCAAGTGCCGGTTGGCCGACTCGTGAAATTTTCATTTTTGAGTTTCAGAACCGAAGTCTTCATCTAAAGCTAAGTACCCCGTTGGGAAAACATTTTCTTGCTCTAAACCGATGTCAGTTGTTTGACTTTCGGCTTTTCCCGGTAAGGGGTCGCCGCAGCGGAACTCCGGTCCGCTAATGATTGGCTGTAGATTTTTACGAAACGCCGAAGTTCCAGCTCGACACCCAACCTTCAACGAAGGCATGCCCATTTACGCACGCATGTCTTTCGAACGCTACCCAACTGCGGGGAGGACATGCAGACTCCACACAGAAGGCACTCCCAAGCCCAGCCGAGAATCGAACGGGAGAACCTCTTGCTGTGAGGTAACAACGCTACCGCCGTACCACTGCGGCTTGCATTCTAAACCGATGTCAGTAAAAGTCAGTAATTGTATTTCTTGTGGAAAACAAATACCTCATAAAGATTTTCATTCGTACTGTATTCCTTGCGTAGGTCCTGACCACGACGTACCTTGCTGTCGGTTTTGTGCCATATTTAAACAACAAACTATTCGTCATCGGTATATTTACGCTTCTACATTTTTTGGTACACGGTTCAATTACCCAGATATGGATTCATTAGGCCACCCGACTACCGACATTTCGAAGAAACGCAAAGATAAAGACAGAGACAGGCTGCCTAGGTCCAAAGCTGTAGACGACGCTTCTCCTAAGCTGTTCGCCGGTGCTCAGTGAGGCTCTTTCGCAGCCTGAATCTGACAAGTTCCTATTTAAAAATCCTACTGCGGATCCTGAGACCATATCACAGGGACCCAAGGGCATTAGGGCTACTATTGCCAAAAATCCTGCCCCCTCTGATAGAGATTCCAGGGCACTGGATAGATGGGGTAAGAAGGTATAAACTTCTGCAACCTTGGCCATTATGGCCTTAAACTGCCAGTTTCATATGTTAAAGTATCAGCAGCATATTACTGGATTGCTTAAACAGAAAATGATGTTGACTCCTGACTGTACTGAAAATAAGGATTTACAGGATTTAATGCATTTTGCTGAACAAGTTGGAAAACATAGTTTGCAATGTGGTTTTGATTCACTACTGCGCCCAGGGTATTCACAAAGTGCCTAGCTCCAGTCATTACATTTTGCACACACAGAAATATTCAAATATATCCATACCTGGACGATTGTCTAATTCAGGCAGATAGCCAGGACATACTATTGAATCATCTGGCATTTGTACAAAAAGTACTAACTTCTCTGGGGTACACCATAAACGAAAAGAAATCACATCTTGTACCCTGCCAACAAAATGTATTCCTGGGAGCAAGCTTGAACACAACTTCCCAGATGGCTTTCCTCATGCCAGAGAAACAAGTTCATTTGACAGCTTACTTCTGACTAATGGCCACAAAGACCCTGCTATCTGCAAGACAAATACTGCAAGCCTTGGGGTTCATGGCCTCCCGCATTGTCCTAATTCCATACGCAAGACTTCACATGAGGAAACTACAATGGTATCTAAAAAGCCTATGGTGTCAACATTCTCAGGATCTAGAAGCAGTGATTCCTATCATACCTTGCCTACAGTTAGAGTTCCTTTGGTGGGCAGAGGCCTGCCACCAAAACAAGGGACTGCCATTCACTCTACCCCCTGCCGCCCAAACCCTAACAACAGACGCATCAGACTATGCATGGGGGGCTCACTTGGCAGGGAAGTGCATTCAGGGCAAATGTAACCCAATTCAAATGCACCTGCATATCAATCAAAAAGAAATGTTAGCTCTACAGAATGCTTTGACAGCCTTCAAGGACCGCATTCTTCCAGGACAATTAATGGTAAAGACGGACAACACCACTGTTATGTGGTACATAAACAAGCAGGGGGGAACCCACCCATACCCCATCTGCAGGACGAGCCATGGCTCTGTGGAACACAGCCTTGAGCCACCAAGTGCACCTACAGGCTCAATTCCTGCCAGGAAAGTTAAATACACTGGCAGACGAACTAAGCAGAAATCTCATGGACCCACATGAGTGGAAACTGGAACCAAAGGCATTCAACATGTTGATAAGCAAATGGGGGAGCCCAGAAATGGACCTGTTTGCCTCCCCCCAGAACTACCAATTGGACAAATTCTGCACAAGGACTCCTCACAAACAAACTTGGAAAGTGGATGCCCTGTCCTTCACCTGGAAAAATGTATCAGTTTATGCCTTTCCTCCTCTGCTTCTCCTCTCCAAGGTACGACTAAAGATGAAACAGAACAAACCAAGGATGATACTGATTGCACCAGACTGGCCATGCCTACACTGGTTACCCCCTCTTGCACAGTGTGTAACTGCTGGCACAATGGCACCTGCCTCAAACCCCTACCCTGCTGTCCCAGCAGGAGGGCCAGATTCTGCACCCTCATCTTCAAACCCTGAACATGGAAGCCTGGCTAATTACCTGATCTGTCTGTTACCATCCCTCAGTAAACAAGTGTTGGATCTCATTCTGGAGGCAAGAAGGCCTAGTACTAAAAAATCTTATGCTGAAAAATGGAAACAATTCTGTTCCTGGAACCAAACACAGCAGATGGACACAGCAGCACCCAATTTACCTCAGATTCTTCACTACTTAACGGAGATGCTTCACAAGGGCCTTTCCTTTTCCTCCATCAAAATTCATGCCTCAGCCATTTCAGCTCATTACAACACAGAACCACCCCTCTTCTCTCATCCACTGCTCAAACAGTTCCTCAGAGGGGCCAAAAACATAAGACCACCCAGGAGAGCCCCTGCCTGGGACCTTAACTCTGTATTGGAAAAACTCTCTCTACCTCCTTTTGAGCCAGCTGCAAATGCAGAGTTGAAATTCCTTTCTTGGAAAACAGCCTTCCTTTTAGACATCACTTCAGCAAGAAGAAGGGTGTCTGAATTACAGGCCCTTATGGCAGTGGAGCCTTTCATATGCGGACATGGTGTCCCTCAGGACCAATCCCTCCTTCATGCCCAGGGTAGTATCCAGTGTGGCTCATAATCAGTCCATTCATTTGCCAACCTTCTTTTCTAATCCACAGAACAAAGGGGGAACGTATACTGCACTCCTTAGTTGTGCACAGACAACTTAGATTTTACTTGGACAGGACTAAACCGCTCAGGAAATCTGAACAGCTGTTGGTGGCATTTGCTGCAGGGGCAGAGGGGAAGGCAATTTCAAAGCAAACTATTTTGAAATGGATAGGCCATTGGATTCATTTCTGGTATAAGCACCATGGAAAACCTATCCCACAGGGGGATAAGACCACACTCAACCAGGGCTGCATCTACCTCTACAGCCCCAGAGGTGTCCCTACCAGGGTCATCTTAGAAGCTGCTACCTGGAGTTCTGTACATACCTTCACCAAGCATTACCATTTGCCAATTTTCTCTAAATCCAGAGCTGGCTTTGCCACTGCAGCTTTGCAGGGCCTTGTAGCTGGTCCTAATGCTATCTAATTTCCTCCTCCCTTGTTTAGCTTTGGGAATCTACCCAAATATGATGACTGCAACAGTTGGAACATGAAGAACATAGTACAGTTGTGTACACATAAATGTAGATGTTCGAGTGTATTCACTGTTGTAGTCCTGGTTACCCTCCCTTCATTCCCCTGACTTCTTTTGGCTATACCTCTATTCCTTTTTACTATGCTTAAAGCTTTTTGGTGTATTTGGTTTTTTGTTGGAGGTGTAACCTTATATATATATTTAATTGCTTCCCATTAGGGGGGCACCTGACATCTGGGGCAAGAAAAACTGATGTAATGGCGTCGGCTGCATGCTTTATACCCCTGACCACCTGACATCATGAGACAGCAACCGACACAGGACCCAAGACTTCGATAATCAGGCCGACTGAGGGCTACTGCAAGCAGATAAACCCAAATGTGATGACTGCAACAGTGAATACGCTCGAACATCTACATTTATGGTAAGTATATACAACTGTACTTTTTAAACCAGGGTTATAAAGTTTTTGTCTAAACTGCTTAAAAGAATAGCAAAGGTGTTGCCAGAAATAATCGATGTGTATCAGTGTGGTTTTGTGGAGGAGAGGCAAATATTTGACAACATTAATAGAACAGTGGTGATCCAGTCGGAAGCAGTATGCAAGAAAATACCTCAGCTGTTGGTGGGTCTTGCAGAGAAAGCATTTGACAGAGTAAGCAAGGATTTTTATGAGTATGGGAATGGAATCATTTCATTCCCTGATACAATAATAAGGTTAATTAGGAGGATATATGAAGGATTGGAGGCAATAGTTAAAGTAAAAGTTGTGTTTTCAACAGAGGAACGAGGGAAGGGTATCCACTTTCCTATTCATTTGCTTTATATTTAGAGCTATTGGCAAATAAAACATGGGACTCGTAAATGAAAGGATATAATTGGTATGATAATTAAGAACAGTTGGCTTTCTTTGCAGATGGTAGTATTTTGTACCTAATAAATCCAGAGATATCTCAGTGGAGATGGTTTCAAGTCTTTTTGGGATATAAATTTAATGAAGATAAAACAAAGGCTATAGCCGTAAGTTATGTACCAGTCACACATTGGTTTAGCAGTACCCAAATTTATGAGGACTCTGTTAAGTGAAGTATTTAGGAGTATGAATTTAAAAAGGCTCATGTTATAGCAGCTAAGGATATGTGGGAAGAAACTAAAAAGATTATACAAAAACTGAGAAACTGGGTGCTCTTGTTTATGGATATGGTTAGTAAGATAAAAGTGGTGAAAATGATTTTAGTCCCATGAGTCATGACATTCATGTGCACCTTGGTATTTAAGTCAGGGTTCACATTTTTCTCTTTCTCTGTTTGGCAGCCAGCAACTCACCACTCCCTTCTTTCTATATTTAAAAAAAAAAAAAAATGGTCACTTCACAACTCATACCCCCACCTCCTTTTTCTTCTCCTCTTGCTTTCTTTTAGCTGGTATAAGATAAAATGGCTGTGACATTGGTTAAGTGCCCTGCACCTGTAGTGACCAGACTTGTCGAGAAGGCACACTTATGCCTGCTTGGTGGCAAGAACAGATGTAAGAGGGCTTTATGTTAAGCCAGTCAGATAAAATGTTTTGGTTGAAAGTGTAGTAGCAGATGTAAATTTAAATGTACACACACGCATGGATATATATATATATATATATATATATAGAGATATATATATATATATATATATATATAGAGAGAGAGAGAGAGAAAGAGATATCTCTCTCTCTCTGGCACCAGTTGTCTGTTTCTATGAGGCCCTTTTGGAGGATGCTTGTGTCGGCTGGAGAGTCGATTATGGCGCCCAGTTTGCAGTCATCTGTGAACTTGGTCAGCCACAGTCCTTCCGTGTTGGCCTGTACCTCCGAGAAATATATACCGAACAAGAGAGGTCCAAGGACTGAGCCTTGTGGGACACCACTTGTGACTGGTTTGGAGTCTGACATGGCTCCAGCAATTCTAACCATGTGGGCTCTGTCCTTGAGCCAGTTTGCAATCCATCTAGTGACATAGGGGTTTATATTTAAGCTGGTGAGCTTATCTATAATGCCCGAGTGGGGTATTGTATCAAAGGCTTTTGCGAGGTCCAGGTAGGCTTTGTGGACCACCTTCCCCTCGTCAATGGCCTTGGTGACTGTTTCAAAGAAATCGACCAGGTTTAAGAGGCAGGATCTGCCCTTAACAAAGCCGAACTTGGTAGGATCCAGTGTCTGTAGGTCCCCAATATCTTTATTTATGAGGTCCATGATGATCCTTTCCATAGCTTTGCAGACCAAGCTAGTCAGGCTTATGGGGCGATAGTTTCCAGGATCCGTTGAGGCACCACCTTTATGGAGAGGGACCACTGTTGCTGTACGCCACTCTTTGGGCACATATCCTGTAGTAAGGCTGAGATTGAACAGTAGTTTTATGTTTGGGTTTAGCTCTTCTTGGAGTTCATGTGGGATGCAGCCCGGGACACCGTCTGGTCCCATTGGTGCTGTGTTTTTTGGTTTGGAGAGGGCGGCTCTTACCTGAGCATCTGAGATGTCAGGGGGGCAGCACTGTGCTGGGATAGATATTTGCCCTTTTGGTGGGGGGGGAGAAGTTTGCGCTGAACCTGTCAGCTAGGATGTTGGCAATGTCTGTGGGTTCAGTGTATTTTTTGTCATTTTGGACTAATTCTGAGCATATCTGGGAATTACCACCCAGGTTCCTAACATAACTAAAGAAAGCCTTGTGATTATCCTTAGTGTCCTGTGAAATTTTTTTCTCGAAGCTGGCCTTAGACAGTTTTATGAGTGCCTGTAGTTTTTTGCTAATACTGATCAGTGATGCCTTCCCTTTTTGGGATTTTGTTCTATCATTTAGTAGCTTCTTCCTTCTATTGTATAGTTTGTTTATGGCTGGGGTCCACCAGACAGGACGTCTGCCTTTGGAGGATTGGATCTTGGTTTTATTTGGGATCGCATGATCCATGCATTCCTGAAGGCGTTCATAGAATGCGTTTATAAAGGATTCTGCGGTCTGGGCCGTATTTTCCACAGGCCTGGGGGCTTTGAAGGATTCCACCTCGGTTTTGAGGAGTGTGAAATTTGCTTTAGAGAAGTTTTTCACTGTGGTTTTCTGGGCAGGGGGTGGGGTCGGGATGTGAATATCCAGTGAGATTAGTTTATGGTCTGATCTTACCAGTGAGGGATACACTTCTGGTCTGGAGCATAGAGTCCCCATGTTGGTGATGATCAGGTCCAGTATGTTTTCCCCTCTTGTGGGAGTGGTAATAAGTTGTTCCATAGCATTTGAGTTTATAAATTCTAGGAACCTTTGGGCTAGGGTGTTGGAGCTAGAGTAATGCTCCCAGTCTATGTTTGGGTAGTTGAAGTCGCCCAATATAATGGTGTTTGGAGAGACCTTCATATTTTCTAGTGTTCTCAGAAAGGCCGCGTGGGGTTCCTGGGTTTGGGAGGGTGGTCTGTAGCAGGCTATAAACTGGAAGGCAATTTTACCCACTGTTAGTTGCACATGGATAGTCTCTGATGCTTCGTGCTTTGCCACCAACCTGGAGGTGTGGGTATCTTTGATGAATATCGATGCTCCCCCTCCTTTCGCAGTTCGGTCCAAGTTTTGGGGCCGAAAAGCATGGTATGAGGTATAACCTGGTAGTGCTGGGGTGCTCTCGGGAGCCCTGAACCAGGTTTCTGTTACTGCACAGATATCGATGTTCTCCATGCTAAGGAGAGTTTTGAGTGCATGCATCTTGAGGTTTAGAATTCTGGCGTTGAGTAGCATTACTCTTAGTTTCTTATCCCTTGTGATACTTATGGAGGTGGGTTTGTCTTTTGAGCCTTGCCTAAAAAAGGCACTGTGGGGGTAGCAAGAGCCTTTGCCAGTATCCAAAAGCCCAGGGGTGACAGGTGTAAGCTGTACCTAGCGAAGCATCGTGGTTTGTCGAGCATATCATCCCAAGCTGACAGGCATTGGATCCCCTTTGAATGACACCAGTACTTAAGCCAATTGATGAAATTGATTATCTTGTCTTCATATTGTGGCATCATTCTTGGTGAGGGTAAGATGCTACTCAAGGTCAGGGTCATACCGGCCTGGGCTACATGCTCAGAGAGCTCCTTTATGTCTCTTTTCATGTAATCCAGGGAGGTACGTCTCAGGTCATTCACACCAGCATGGACAATGACTGAGTCATATTTGTACTTGCCTTGGAGTGACCTGAGTGCTTGTGTTATGTGGCAGATCCTAGCGCCCGACAGGCTGCTCACCGTGACCCTCTCCTTGTTCAGCCTGGTGAGCGGGATGTCAGTGTGCCTGACGATAGAGTCACCTATTACAAGTGTATCAGGTGTGTTGTTTATTCTTAAGGGCTGTGACTGTTTGGCACACTGGCTTTGTGAGATATGTGTTGCACATGTTTTGTTTTTGGGTAGCGGTTGCTTGGGTGTCTGCTTTGGAGGTCTCTGCTGCTTAGGCAGATCTTTGTTTAGAGCCTCCGAGTATGTTTTTGTGTGATTATGTGTTTGGTTTGCTGTCGTGGTAGGTCTATGTGAAACTGGAATTGTAGTGAGTGTGGTTTCCTTCTCCTCCTGACTGGTTATGCCAGTACTGAGTTGAGAGAGCTTAGCCTCCAGTTTGGCTATATGGTTGCATCTCTCACATGTGTTGGAATTTGTTGGGAGGAGGAGAGGGTTGTCTGTGTACATGAGGCAGTTGTAACATTGCCTCAAGA
>NC_056737.1:1408105455-1408147955 GCF_019279795.1 Protopterus annectens
TGTAGCGCTATTGAGGTTATTTGTGAAAATACAGAGCAGTAGTGGGCCCAGTATAGAGCCCTGTGGGACACCTTTGGTGGTTGGAAGTTGTATAGACAGTTCCTTTCCACTGTACTGATTGTTGCCTGTCAGATAGGTAGCTTCTGAACCCGGCTGTAGTAGAGGAGGTGAAGGATAATGATGTTAGTGAGTCTAGTGCAATGGAGTGGGAGACCATATCAAATGCTTTTGAGAGGTCTAGGAAAATGGCCGATACATATTTGTTATCATTCCTATGAAGGTTTATATGATTAGTGAAGGATAGAAGAGCTGTGGTTCTGTGATGTGGATGGAAACCATGTTGTGTGGTAGACAGTAGATTGTGTGTGAGTGGATGCATTTCTCAAGAATTTTGGATAGGGGCAAAGGATGGCAATAGGTTGGTAGTTGGAGAATTTGTAGGAGTTACTTCCTTTATGGAGAGGAATGATGTGAGATACTTTCCATACTTTGGGTATGTAGGATTCTAGTATGGAGCAGTTGATTAGGATGGAGACAGGATATGATAGGGAGTCGTCAGCCATTTTTAGATATGCAGCAGGTATGTTATTAGCTGCCAGTGTGGTTGGCTTTAGTTTTAGGTTGAGTCTTTTGATAGGTGAGATGTGCAGTGGTGATAGCTTGAAAGAGGGGGTGATGTGGGATAGGTTGGGTTGTGATTGAGGTAGACTGGACAGGGCTAAGATGGATTTAGTAAAATAGTTATTAAATTGAGAAACTTTGTCTAGGGTATTGTTAGTAGAGCTGGGTGCTGGAGTAGTGGTTTTGCCTGGCTTTAGTAGGGAGTTAATGGCATGCCAGAATTTTTGTAGATTATTTGAATATTTCCTTTGGGCGCTAAGAAAATAGTTGTTTGTTTATTTTGGATTCAGCCTTGGCCTTGTTTCTTTGCTGTTGATAGTATTGCCTGGAGCCAGGGGTTTTGTCAGTTTGCCAGTTTTTCCAGGCTTTATCTCTGGCTTTTAGTAAGGCTTTGGTGTCCCTACGTATCCATGGTACGTAGTTGGCTTTAACTCTGATCTTTTTGCTGGTAGCTAGACTGTTAAGGATGTTAGAGAAGGTAGTATTGGAACTGTCTGACATACCCATGGACTGTTTGGGAATGCCTTCTGCCTTGACAGGAAACTGTGGTGTTGATAGAAGAGTTTCGTTTTTTGCAGTTAGCTTTTTTTGTTCTTCTTTTTGTTGACATTTATGCAGAGACTTTATCTTTTTGCTACATTAGTGACTCATGGAATGCTAACTTTTACAAAATTCTGTGGGCTTGCACAGGAGAGACTGGTACTCGCTATGGAGGCATGCTGGGAATCCAGGGACAGATGAACTACAAAATCAGCTTAAATATAGTCAACTTATCATTGCACATAAGATCCTCTACCACCCGAATAATACTCCAGTACTTTCAAACATCATTACCCCCTATAAAAATCTTACTAACTTACGATCATCAAATAAATTGTTAGTTAACATTAGTAAGTCAAACAACTTGGCAGGTGATTCTCTGTTCTCAAACACAACTGGGAAAAACTGGAACCTTCTACTTACTGTACTAACTTCTCTTCCTTCTCTACCCCTCTTCAAACAAAAACTGAAAATATTCCTCAGAACAAAATGGCTATGCCCTTGCAACAACCTTGACTAGCTGATTAACTCTACTGTTTCACTCTTTGACAGTATTGTTCTTAATTCATTTGTAAGTAGAGCTGCTTATTTGTAATCTACTGTGATTGACTCATAAATGTGTTCTATATTTTTGTAAATAGTATTTTAACCATTGTCTTTTATAGTTTTGTAATTAGTTATTTACCAGTGTGTTTTATATTTTTGTAAATAATTACTAACCAGTGTGTAGTAAAATGTATTTCGGTATTTTTTCTATGTAAACTTTATTTTACTCTACACAATTTTACTTTTTCATCTGTTATTGTCCTGGAGCTTTTCTCCCCGGGCCTCTACTGAAAATGGACATATATCCAGTTAGACTAGCCCGGTCAACAAATGTAAAATAAATAAATAAAATAAATATTGCTGTTATAAACTTAAAATATTGGTAGAAGAACAAGGTTTAGATTAGCATGCATTTTCTGAACGTTTTGAAGACATTATTAAGCATCTTGAATATGTTTACCTGAACCTTGATTCTTCACATAAGAGGTTGTATTAGAACTCTAGCTGTAAATAATATGGATGGGTAGGCAATCCTCCCTTCTATGTCTGGGGGGTGGGGGGTGGGGGGAGTCGTACTTGACCGCACTGTAAGGAGAGATTAATGGAAAGCTTTCAACATAAATTGCTAAGAAGTCATCCATTGAAGTGTTATGGAATAGCAAGATATTTCCACAAAATCTGACTGAGGCATGCTAGGTTTCTTCTTTGTTTACCCTACTTGTCTTCCTTTATGTCTAATTTAAAAAAGGGCTGGATGTGGTTAAAGGAGACTGTGTTCAGTTTCAGCACTGTTTCACATTCTAACATATGTTTGGAAAGTTAAGTGGATGCTTGTTAGTTTTTATGCTATCTTAGTGATGTTACAGATGGTTGGCATTCAGAAAAATAAAAAAAATGCCAGTGACATGTAAAGATCTGATAGCACTAGTGGAATTAATTTGTGATACTTTGTGTTTTTAATGATTTTTTTGAATGCTTCCACGTGCACATTTTATAAATTGGATTTCATCCTCATTGTGATGCAGAGTTGACTTAAAATGTTGACTCTGGTGGTGGGCTTAGTTAACACAATGTGTTTTATGGTTTACTCATGTTTTTAATTTTTCTATAGCAAGATAACCTTGGGAGCCAGTTTGGCCAAATGACCATTGCCCGACAGCCATCTGCTGAAGCTTCTGATCCGCACCCAGCCATCTTCCATTCACCTGTAGTTCTTCAGCCTCCTCAACCACCAGGGTATATTTTGGCAGCTCCAGGACAAACAGGATTTACTGCTCCTCCTCCTCCTCCTCCTGTCAGCCAACAGGTACTGCAGCAACAAGGGTATTTGCAACAGCCCGTTCAGCAGGTAATGTACTGTATTTTATTACATGAGATAGAGATTCCAAAAAAATTATAAAATTGAATAAAAAAATGTCCCACATGCCTGAGTCCCCTCTATTCATAGAGTTAAATTATGATTTAATTATTTTATTCACATATTACTAGGCTAACAATCCCATGTCATCAAAGTCTGTGGAACCAGGATAGAAGTACCACCTCTTGGAGACTAGAAGTGTCAGGAAGGATATTGATGAAGTCTGGTACTTTAACTGACAAAAGCGATTATTTTTGAAGTTGCCTTGAATTATTAAAAGTCCATTTACTGTTTGACAGTGGCTTCGATTTTTAGTTTAGTTTTGAGACTGTAGTACGCTGAAAAATATTTTGTGGGATACAAGTTGTGTGGATGCAAGAGAAGCTAAACAAAATATTTGCATATTTTACATTTTGGTTATACTTCAAGTTCCAGTGACATTGAAATTTGCCTATGATGTCAGTTAATTGTAAAATTGTATCAGATGTTATCTCTCAAAAAAAATAATAGTGACAGACTACCACATTTGCTTCCAAGTATCATTTTCTTTGCATTAGTTTCAACAATCTTGAATGAAGCATTATGAGCCCATTAAACTAATGCTGGTGTGAAATAAACTATGTGAAAATTATTTGAATGTGTAGTTAATTTTCCTTGTGTTTTGATGTTTGGTCTGCAGCAGTTCAGAAGCTTTTGAGTTATTTTTTTTTGTTTATCCATTTTAAGAAGTGTTGTTCAGCATTAGAAGGGCTGGACTTTTTCTCCCTAAGCGAAAGTAACAAAAAAGTACTTCATAGATTTTGAACTTGTCTTCAAAATAATTTTATTTTGTGAGCATATGGTGTAAGAAAAACTTTTTTTAAAAGCTGGTGGTGAAAAGCAGTTATCTTAAAATAGACTGGATAACTTGTTAACAATGTTGTTTTGAAACAAGTCAAATACACGAGTAAGATTTTTTTTTTTACTTAAGGAAACCATATATATGGATATTGGGAATAGATTCTGAAGAAAATAGAACATATCCAAAAGGGTACATACCCATCATAGCCATTTATTCTTTATAAATTCTGATTTAAATGGTAATAGAATAAAAGGAGAGTATTAGAGGTAATGTCAAGTAAATGATGATCAAGATGATGCATTTCTAACTCAGGAATTTTTGTATCTCTGAGAAATGTGATTTAGTAATAGCTCCTATGATATTTTTGGAAATTAATTTTCTTCGGATTCTGTGGTACCAGCGGACACCACCAGTCATTTTTTGAAAAACAGCATTTCTTTTTTTGTCTTCCTACAGCTGACAGTCAGCTGCTGTCAGGGCTTGACTTTCCTACACCAGACTAACTCTGATTTTTATTTGTGTGTGTCAAGCGGATTGAGGTGTCCCAGAGCACCATTATAACTGTGTTTTTCCTCCTAAAGACACATCACTGTATGTACCTTTCCCTTTCAAGGGAAAGGTGTGCAGTGAACTTTGCTGGTATGTCATCTCAACCTCCACTTGTGTCTCATCCGCAGTCCTGCCCCCTGAGGACAGTATCCTAATGCATCCCTGACTTCATTAGGGATTGAACACTAAGGTGCTTTTGAGTGCACATGCTGTACCATAATGGACATGCCTCTTAGGTTCATAGGTTCATACTAGGCTATCTGCCCTAGGGCATTTATAAGCCTAGCCAGAGTGTGTTTGGCTTTCGCCACCCATTTTAAATTAATTTTGCTATGCCCTTTTTCGAGGTTAGTATACTGTGCCTCTGTCTAACAGTGACACAGAAGTGATACCCGGGGTAAACCTATGATCTCCCATCCACTCATCAAGATTCCTCTTGAAGAGAGTCAATGAGGGACTCTGCCTAACCTGGACTGGGATTTTATTCCAGAGTGAAGGGAGCCTCTGGGTTATGAATCTGTCCCTCCAGCATGTCCTATTTATTTCAGTGCTGAGGTTCAAGTCTCTCGAGCATGTAGCTCGATGGGATTTGGATTTTCTGAGGTGCAGCATGTGCATTAATTCCGGGTTGGACATGGCTTTATACGTCAGGCACAGATCGCCTCTGAGCAGGCGGTATGCCACTGAGTAGAGCTGGAGTTTCTTTAACCGGGCAGCATATGGCATCTGTTTGAGCCCTTTGATCCTCTTGGTGAGGTACTTTTGGGGTCTTTCCAGTTGCTGCAGGTGTCTGGTAAGGTACATCCCAAAAGGGGCATTGTACTCCATTATGGGCCTGATGAGGGATGAGTAAAGAGGCACGATGACCTCCCCTGATCTAAATGTGAATCCCTTCATGATTAGGTGGGCTATATAAAATGTTTTTCTAACCACTTTGGCCACGTGGTTGTCAAATGAGAGATTGCTATCAACTTGGGTCCCCAGGTCCCTAATTACTACTTCTGTACTTCATGGATTACCATCTATGTGGTAATTTGTGGGCACTTTGTTTTTGCCAAAGGGGATGACTATACACTTTTTGGCATTTAGCTTGAGGCCATGGCTCTGGCACCAGTTGTCTGTTTCTATGAGGCCCTTTTGGAGGATGCTTGTGTCGGCTGGAGAGTCGATTATGGCGCCCAGTTTGCAGTCATCTGCGAACTTGGTCAGCCACAGTTCTTCCGTGTTGATCTGTATCTCCGAGAAATATATACCGAACAAGAGAGGTCCCAGGACTGAGCCTTGTGGGACGCCACTTGTAACTGGTTTGGAGTCTGACATGGCTCCAGCAATTCTAACCATGTGGGTTCTGTCCTTGAGCCAGTTTGCAACCCATCTAGTGACATAGGGGTTTATATTTAAGCTGGTGAGCTTATCTATAATGTCCGAGTGGGGTATTGTATCGAAGGCTTTTGCGAGGTGCAGGTAGGCTGTGTGGACCACCTTCCCCTCGTCAATGGCCTTGGTGACTGTTTCAAAGAAATCGACCAGGTTTAAGAGGCAGGATCTGCCCTTAACAAAGCCGAACTGGGTAGGATCCAGTGTCTGTAGGTCCCCAATATCTTTATTTATGAGGTCCATGATGATCTTTTCCATAGCTTTGCAGACCAAGCTAGTCAGGCTTATGGGGCGATAGTTTCCAGGATCCGTTGAGGCACCACCTTTGTGGAGAGGGACCACTGTTGCTGTACGCCACTCTTTGGGTACATATCCTGTAGTAAGGCTGAGATTGAACAGTAGTTTTATGTTTGGGTTTAGCTCTTCTTGGAGTTCATGTAGGACATAGCCCGGGACACCGTCTGGTCCCATTGATGCTGTGTTTTTTGCATTGGAGAGGGCGGCTCTTACCTGAGCATCTGAGATGTCAAGGGGGCAGCACTCTGCTAGGATAGATATTTGCCCTTTTGGTGGGGGGGGGAGAAGTTTGCGCTGAACCTGTCAGCTAGGATGTTGGCAGTGTCTGTGGGTTCGGTGTATTTTTTGTCATTTTGGACTAATTCTGAGCATATCTGGGAATTTCCACCTAGGTTCCTAACATAACTAAAGAAAGCCTTGTGATTATCCTTAGTGTCCTGTGCAATTTTTCTCTCAATGCTGGCCTTAGACGATTTTATGAGTGCCCGTAGTTTTTTGCTAATACTGATCAGAGATGCCTTCCCTGTTTGGGATTTTGCTCTATCATGTAGTAGCTTCTTTCTTCTATTGTATAGTTTGTTTATGGCTGGGGTCCACCAGACAGGACGTCTGCCTTTGGAGGATTGGGTCTTGGTTTTATTTGGGATTGCATGATCCATGCATTCCTGAAGGTGTTCATAGAATGCGTTTATAAAGGATTCGGCGGTCTGGGCTGTATTTTCCACAGGCCCGGGGGCTTTGAAGGATTCCACCTCGGTTTTGAGGAGTGTGAAATTTGCTTTAGAGAAGTTTTTCACTGTGGTTTTCTGGGCAGGGGGTGGGGTCGGGATGTGAATATCCAGTGAGATTAGTTTATGGTCTGATCTTACCAGTGAGGGATACACTTCTGGTCTGGAGCATAGAGTCCCCATGTTGGTGATGACCAGGTCCAGTATATTTTCCCCTGTTGTGGGAGTGGTAAGAAGTTGTTCCATAGCATCTGAGTTTATAAATTCTAGGAACCTTTGAGCTAGGGTGTTGGAGCTAGAGTAATGCTCCCAGTCTATGTTTGGGTAGTTGAAGTCGTCCAATATAATGGTGTTTGGAGAGACCTTCATATTTTCCAGTGTTCTCAGAAAGGCCGAGTGGGGTTCCTGGGTTTGGGAGGGTGGTCTGTAGCAGGCTATAAACTGGAAGGCAGTTTTACCCACTATTAGTTGAACATGGATAGTCTCTGATGCTTCGTGCTGTGCCACCAACCTGGAGGTGTGGGTATCTTTGACGAACATTGATACTCCCCCTCCTTTTGTGGTCAGTCCAAGTTTTGGGGCCAAAAAGCATGGTATGAGGTATAACCTGGTAGTGCTGGGGTGCTCTCGGGAGTCTTCTCCCAGTCTGTGCTATCAAGTGTTCAAGCTAAGTGGCTGGAAGAAGTCGTGTATAAAAGTTGGTTGTTGTGTGATGTCACTTGATTCTGAAGAAGTCATTTATGTAGACGAAAGCACTATAACCAAGTATTGTATTAAACAGTTTTTTTTTTTAGCTATATATATTTGTTCATGTATGCTACTTTTCCTCACTGTGATTACATTAATAGCACCTCGCTACAGTTATTGGTTGGTGCTATTACCTGTTCTCTGGGGTTGTTTTTGGATTTATTGTCAGGACTTTTATCTCTTTATGTCAGAGGCATAGCTTGGGAAAACAGTATTTCTGAAGAAAAAGAACCATTATGGAAATACTGCATTCTAAAATTTGTTTCATAACAGGCCTCTTGTCTCCATATTCTGTGATTTTTTTTGTCTGTTGATTGCAACACTTTTTAAGTTTTATTTTTTTGCTTCCTAGCCTTAAAAAAAAAAAAAAAAACTTTTTAACTTGATTTATATTTTTGGGATTGTGGAGGTCCTCTTTCATTACAATAATTACGGAGTTTGGACAGATTTTATATTGTATACCTTTCTGTACCAAAGCAGCTCTTTTGAAAATGGTGTAAAACTTCTATTTGTTCTTGAAATAGTTAAATATAAATTGTTTGTACAAACAGGTCACTATAATCATTGACATATGATGCACAGTCCCATAAAGGGGGGTTGTGTACCTTTTTGTATGTGGGTATACATTACAGTTATTGTATATTTGCTATGTGCTTACTTTCTACTTTTTATTTTATTTTATGACCATTTGAATTTCAAGATTCATTATTGTCTTAAATGTAAGCTATATTTTTTTACTATTAATTATATGTAAACTGGAGCTTTTCTGCTTGGGTCTCCACTGAAAATGGGCCACAAACCCTGCTGGACCAACCCAGTTAAATGTCAATAAATAAATTATTAATAAAAAGAAGTTGAGGCAATATAAATCCATTTAGTGCCCTATCATACTTGACTGTGGATGGTGCCTGAAAATGCATAACACACCTACAGCTCAGTATGCAGCAGAGGCAGTGTTCACCAAAGTGCAGGCTTCAAACCTCTCTCCCTTTTATATGCTTAAATATCTGTACAAAATTCATTCATTGACTTATTTCTGCTTATTACCTTTAGTGAACAGAATGTGACACAGTCAGCAAAAAAATAGTAGTAACCAACAAAATAGATTAAAGTGACCAACACACACATGCGCGCACACACACACACACACACACACACACACACACACACACACACACCTTACTGTCCCCAGTATGTGTGGACACTTTCTTTTAAAAGTACAAAGGAAAGTATTTGCTTATAACCTCCCCCTCAGTCACAGCTGGATGACATTAATAGCTTTTTTCCCACTAATTTGCTATGACTGATTTGAAGGGAGTATTTACATTATAAAGTCTAAGAGATTTGGTGAGGCTGATCCAGGTGCACTTTTTTAAATACCCAAAAGTAGTCTGGCTAGATATTTATAAGTTATGTAAGGCTTCTGTAATTAGCACCAAATACCTGCCTTAGGCAGTTTTATAAGACAGTTGTGAATATTATCCAGTGCATCTAGAATGTGTACTGATTTTCACTGGGGCTGTTACTATGTTCAGACAAATGACTGATATGCTGTTGGTCAGAATGAAACCTGTAGGTTGTCAACTAAATTCGCACCCTTTTAATAGGTAGTAATACCTAACAAATTCAAACTAAAGGTGACCTACCTTATGTGAGAAATGCGGTAGAGTGATATAAATACATTAACACTTCCACTTGCCATAGCTGCACATGTAACCAGTGCAACCACAGGAACTATTTTTTTAAATATATCGTCCTGTCTCTTCTCTTCTATTAATTTCTCAGCCTTGTAATAGACATCCTGACTGAGATAAGTGTTGCAGTAGTCGAAACAAATGACATGTCACCACTGACATCTGGCTAGGATACCAAAACTTAAACTTCCCTGGGTAATAGGTGTGACATGTGACTTCACCTGAAGTGTGGGAGTATATAGGCAGACGTATGAACATAGATCCTAACTCTGTCTCTCACCGCCAACCAGATTGCAGGTCACATATCCATTGGGCTGATTGTCATTTGGTTGTTGGTACCTTAGCTTCTTTAAAAAAAGTATCCTGTTGGGGAACCATCCTTTACTTACCAAAATTGTTTTACTATATCTGTATTAGATGTCAGCTAGTAGGGATAAGTGCAAGTGCAGTTGACAAATCCCATGTAAAGATGTTCATACCCAGTGTCTTTTCCATCTAGGCACAGAATACTACTAGAGGAACTGTTCCACTTGCCAATCCTTTGTGCCAAAGACTGTGCAAACCTGTCTTTGCTCAACACATTTTTGGAGACCCAACTTCTGAAGCATTTGGCCTTCCCCAAGATGGTAGATCCTGCTTCACCAGATGTTCCTCCATCCCACAAGAAAAAGCTCAGAAGGCCTAGGACGGATACTCTGTTTAATCAGTATAATTGTGAAACACCTGCTGAGGTTCTAGAACCAGAGGTACATAAATCCAACTCTACATCTGATGCCTCGACCCTGCCAGGGACTGGTATGGTGTTGGAGGGCCTTATGACTGAGGAAACTCCTCCTACAGAGAAGGGGTAACTGTGGATCATCATTTCATAGGGTCTGGAATGCATCTCACATATTCTAATCAGGGAAGGGATCCCCCAGTAAGTTAATCGAGAGACAACAGGGGTCTGAACCACCCTGTTTGGTTCAGGCGGACATCACACCAAAGGAAAAAAATGATTAAAAACTATGCTTGTCTCTTCTCCTCCCCTATATAGGGAAAAGGAATGGATGGATTTTTTTCAAGGCCTGCTCAAGGTCTTAATGGCCCTGAAACCACCTTGGTTTTCTGCTGACCCTCCTCTTCCTCCTCCTATGCCTCAGAAAATGACTGTGGTTTCATCTTTCTCTGAAGATAGAGATCCCGCTTACTTTGACCATTCTGTCACCTACTCCTCTAAAATCCTCTGCTCTGGCCAGATTCCTTCTGATGATGAAAACACCATCTCACTTGACTCTCCTATTGAAGAAGCATCGTTCAGGAAGACCTTTATAAACATGAAGAAATGTTTTGAGTGGAAGTCTAGACAGATTACATGGGTCCAAAAAAAGGTGGAAATGGGCACCCATAACACTGTTCCTGTCCCTTCAGTTCTGGAGGTTTTCATGGGTGCTTTCCAGTCTACCCCTGCTCCCCCTAATTTGCATTCTCCTGCTCTCAAATGATCAGACAGATTTCAAAATTCTGTTTAATCTTGTGACAGACCTTTATGCAGTTACTCTGTATTCTGCAAAAAAACATTTAAACTTCCTCCCAACATCAATGCCCTCCCTTCAGACGAAGTCAGTAGGGCCATGTATAGGTGGGGAGAAAAAAGGTTTACACCTCCTGGTATTTGTAATGCCAGAGTGGAAAGTAGTTGTATATTTTGTCTGTCTGTCTCATTATTTTTTGGTTTCAGCGACTGCTTAAGTCTGTGTTTTTTGTTTTGGATAATATAAGAACTCTGTTTACTATAACTGTTATTATAGAACATAGCATAAGCCACCCTGTGGTATGTAATCTAGAACAGAAAGGGTATTTTTAATGCCTTTTGATACTGCACTGCATATATTATCAGTGTATATATACACTGTTATGTTTCCCTGAAAATGATGTGCTGATGCCCAATGTTTTAACTGGAGCTGCTGTGTTACTTACTTACCACATGAAAACTGATTGTGTTTGAAAAATTACGATTTCAACCTCTCTCTCAGTTGTTTCACTTCATAGTGCCATATCTGATCTCTATCTTATCTCTGTCTAACTCTAATGCTGTTTGTCAGCCTCTCATAGTAATTTGTGGTTTGAAGGTAAGTGAATTTTCTCTCATCTTTCTGCCTTAAGAACCTCCACCTATCCTCAAGTCTTCTTTTGTGCCTCCTGTATTACTCCATCTCCAGACCATAACCTTTCTTTCTTTTTCTGTTTTTCTGTACAGTCCCCTTAATGGTAGCTGCACCATTCAACTTGCTTTACGACAGCCCTGAGGCTGTATACTTCATACATATTAACCAAATAGAGAACCGGACCATTACCGGAACCCTATCCAGCTTAAGCAGCAAAGTGCTAATAAAGTAATTGCAAACAAGTGTAGGTTTTTGAGTTTAGAAGAAAATTCACGTTTAATATTTTCCACTGGTGTTTTATGGTGTGTACACACTACTTGACGCACTTCCTTTTTTCCTTTACCTCCCCCCTTCTAGTGCTAGTGTTAAGATAGTCTAAAAGAGCAGCAGTAAGTATCACAGCCCTTTCCCTAGGGTTTATATTCAGAAATTCACATGTAGACCAAGTTATAAGTGTGGGTAGTAAGAACCCCCTGTTAGCGGCACCAATGTAGTCTGAATTCACTGACCTGGCTTACTTTTTCTTCAGTGAATTTTTATTTTTTTTTCCAAAGATTGTTGGCTGCACTAGGTCGTGTCTCAAACTGCTCCGTTCACCATCAGGCCGCTCAGGCTTACTCTGCTCCCCTACTCTACCCCCATTCTCCTTTACTTTTCACCAAAGTCATAGATGAGGGTAAGATGGTTCACACAGATCTCGCCAAGGCATTCAACACCATCCCCCACTCTGGAATTATAGATAAGCTCACTAAACTAGGTATAAATTCCTATGTCTCAAGATGGGTTGCCAACTGGCTTACTGACAGAACCCACATTTTGAAAGTAGCAGACTCCAAATCAGACTTCAGATCAGTGACAAGTGGAGTACCACAGGGTTCAGTCCTGGGTCTCTTCTGTTTGGTATCTACTTCTCTGAAATACAGGCTAACACAGAAGGTCCTTGGCTAACTAAATTTGCAGATGACTGCAAACTAGGAGCCATAAGGGAAACTCCTAATGATGTGGACATCCTACAAAAGGGCCTCACTGAGACAGATGCCTGGTGTCAAAGCCATAGTCTCAAGCTCAATGCCAAAAAGTGCATTGTCATCCCCTTTGGTAAAAACTCTGTACCCATGAACTACTACATAGGCGGTAGTCTACTTAACACTAAAAGTGTGATAAAAGACCTTGGGACACAGGTGGACAGTAGTCTCTCCTTTGATAATCACATCGCCACAGTGGTCAGGAAATCCTTCTACGTGGCACACCTCTCACAAAAGGTTTCTCATCCAGAAAAAGAGGTCATTGTTCCCCTCTACCGAGCACTCATTAGACCCATTATAGTGTACAATGCCCCTTTTGGTATGTACCTCACAAGACATCTACAACAACTGGAAAGGCCGCAAAAATACCTCACAAAGAGGATTACTGGCCTCAAACAGATGCCTTATGCAAACCGACTCAAAAAATTCCAGCTTTACTCCATCGCACATCGCCTACTCAGAGGTGATCTCTGCCTAACATACAAAGCTATGTCAAATCCAAAGCTGTTGGACATGCTTCACTTAAAGAAATCCCAATCCCTCCAAGCTGCATATTCTAGGGACTTAAACCATGTCACCACAATAAACAAAACATGCTAGAGGGATAGATTCCTGTCCCAGAGACTTCCCATACTCTGGAGCAGACTACCTATCTATGTCAAACAGAGCTCCTCATTAGCACTCTTCAAGAAAAATCTTGATGATTGGATGGGTAATAGGAAATTCACCCCGGGATCACTTCTGTGGTTCTGCTTGACAGGGGCACAGAAAAATAATTTTCTTGGGTGGTGAAAGCCCCAGGGTATCTTTTTGGCTAGGCTTGTATAGGCCCTAGGGCCAATAGCCTAGTACCTACCTATGAACCTATGAATTTATACTCTGTCCTCATGACTTATTCTCCACCCCTTTCACTACCACCTCCCAATTAGACTACACCATCTCCTCACATACCACACCCCACCTCATTACCACTTACCTCTTACTTGCTTTACCCTTGTAGCCTTCTAATCATAGCCCCCCTCATTCTCCCACAGTCATGTTTCACTTTTACCTGACTATCCCAATTGTCATTTTACTTACTCAGCTCACTTCATACTACCACCAGGTACTAAAATACCTAAACCCGTCCCCTACTCTTTCCTATTCCCAGCCCCACTATAACTCTACTTTCTCCTTCTACATCTCCTCATCACTGTTTAAGGCCTCCCATTTCCATCTCCACAAGATGAAAACTGTCACTTGTTCCTCCCCCACTGACAAACTTAAACTACTTTTCTACCTCCCCAAACCACTTTGTCCACATACCATATTACTTAAGATGACTCTTCTCCTAGCTTGTGATATACTTAAGATGACTCTTCTCCTAGCCAGTGACATAAACCCCAGCCCTGGTCCTACATCCCCTACAGTCATCCCCAGCTTACACCCATCCCATCCCTTACCTCCACATAACACATCTCCACATCCTCACCATAGCTCCACCGTTAAAAACCTAGACCTGTTTTCAATAAACCTGCAAAGCCTTCTCAACAGAACTGCAGTCTTGGATAGTTCAGCACACTACTCATATTGTAACCATAACTGAAACTTGGTTAATACGCCACATAGCAAATAACGAAACCCTACCCCCTTGTTACAACATATTTTGCTTGGATAGAAAGGCTAAAAAAATGGTAGTATTGCAATTTTGTACTCTGATCTTCTCAACCTATCCCCCCTACAAATGCCTTTACCTAACTTTCACCCTGCTGAACTAATTTTGTACTTACCTGTCACTTAAACTCCCATTAAAGTTTGCTGTAGCCTCAATTTATATCCCACCAAGAAACCGCATTCCAAGCCTTGAAAGTATACTTTCATGGATGTCCAATAACATAGCCTATGAAACCACCATACTGGGAGATGTAAACATAGACTGGTCAAAACTTATGATTGACTCACCAAACATGAGTAGTAACCTGCATGGTTTCACTCAACTCATCACATCCCCCACTCATATTAATAAAAACACTGGCTCTACTTCTATCCTTGATTGGATACTTACTACAGACCCTAATCTTTACCACAACCCCTACACCCTACCTGATTCCCTTAGTGACCACGTACCTATTCACATCCAAAGATGCTCTGTCCATCTATCAAAGAACCACATATACAGAGACTGTCGTAAATTATCATCCTTTGATACAAAATCTTTTAACTCTAAACTGGCATCCATCAGTTGGTCTGTTGTCTTCCACCCTCCCCTTAATGAAGCTGTTGAAAAATTCAACCAGATTTTTCTCACCATCTTATACTCGGCTCACCCCCCCAGATAAAAAAAAATTAGAATAAAATCATCCTGTGCACCTTGTCTGTCAAAAAAAAAAAACACTCCCTCATGCAAAAAAGGGATAATATCTGGAAAACCTGGCAGAAAATCAAATCCCCTGCCCTACTACAAAATTATGAGGAAGTAAGAAACCTTGCAAAAACCCATTTACTGGGATAAGAAACATTTTTATAATAGTGTACAAAATAACCACCTTTCCAACCCTAAAGGATTCTGGTCTATTGTCAGTAATATCCTTCATCCTGGTAACCCCTCAACCTCAAATCCCTTCCCTAATATCTCGCCGCCCGAGACTGCTACCCTGCTTAATAAATACTTCATGTACAATATACACAAACTCACTCTGACCATAACTCCAACTCCCTACACCCTTCCAATTCTCCTTCTCATAACAACATTAACTCTTTCTGTCATAAACCTGTCCCCACCTCTTATATCAAATCTCTCCTACAGAAACATATACCCTGCTCATCATCTACCAACAAACTACTCCCTCTAAATGAAGATTGCTTCAGAATCCATAGCCAACCCTATCTCTATCCTAATAAATAGGTCTGTACAAGAAAGCACAGTTCCAAATATCTGGAAATCGTTCTACACTATACCACTGCACAAAGGAGGTAACTCCACTGACCCCTCTAATTTTAGACCACTTGCCATTCTATCTAAAGTTTCTAAAATCCTTGAAAAGTATATCCAGTCCCAACTGCTTAAATACCTAGTCCAGGAAAACCTCTTAACCCCTACCCAACACAGCTTTCGGCCAAGCCACAGTTCTGCCACTGCCCTCTTATCTTACAGTCATAATCAACTTGTGTCCTGTGTCTTACTTGACCTATCCAGAGCATTTGATACTCTCTCTCTCTCCACTACTAACAAAACTAATCAACCTTAACCTCTGTCTTCTCACCTTACAGTGGTTCTCTAGCTGCCTCCCTAATAGACTGCAATCAGTCTGATGGCTCACTGCCTGCTCCCCCTTCTTGCCTGTAGAAACAAGGGTCTCCCAGGGTTCTATCCTAGGCCTCATTCTATTCAATATCTTTACCAACCAGCTCCATCCTGCTTGCGGCCACTCAACTCTTATCCAGTACGTGGACGAGACAACACTCATAACCACATCTGACAACATGACACAACTCCAGTCACATATTCAGAATACATTGATTGCGGTAGAAAAAAACAACTTATTCTAAACCATAAGAAAACTAAACTCTACTCTTCCTACCAAAATCACTGTCACACCACAAACCCACTTTCTCCATCTGTTCTATGAAATAACACTGTGATCAAGGTTGATCCACATTCTAAACTTCTGGGCACCATTATAGATGACTAATTAAAATTTAATCTGCACATTCATCAATGTATCAAAAAAACCACATCAAAAAATTATTTACACCAGATGTCACATTATCTCTAGCTAGGGCTTTCCTCCTGCCATGCTTTCTTTATGCCGCTCCAGTACTCACAAACCTACAGTCTACATTACTAGTCTAACTTGAACAAACATATAATAAAATCACCAGATTTGCAATAAACCAACCTTCTAAATCACACCATTGCATTGCATTTAAAAAAACTGCAATGGCCAGAGTTCCACTATCAACTACTTCTCACATCTACAGATCACACACGTTTTTCTTTACAAACCTGCTGCCTGCCCTTCCCTCCCTTCATGTCCTTCTACCCCCCCACTAGAACTCTTAAAAACTCTGGCAAACAACTTCGTAACATACATAAACCCAACAAAAACATTGATAAGCTTCTTTACAATTAGTGTGTCTTTAGCCTGGAACAAACTTCCCTACACTATTAGAAACATCCCAAATACAAATCATTTCAAAAAGCAACTAAAACATTTCTTTTTAAGCTCATGGACATGCCATTGCCAGGATCCTACATGAACCCCCATCACACCAACCTTTTATCTCTTGCTTTGCTTACTCCTGTTCCACTTTTATAACCTTATAGCTACTTCTCTTCAGAATCCCCTCTCTCACATTTCCCTAGTATCAACTCCTTTTTGCCTCTTATTTTCTTTTTCTTACATTCCATGCCTCATCTCCAAGTACATACTGTAGCTGCCAGATCCTGTTCTTAATTGATTTCACTCTGATTTGTGGAGTCTATATTAGAAGACCGAATGTTTAGGTGATCGAACACGTAAACATCGATCTAATATGGAAAGCAAAAAACGGCGAGCGGCCGATTTAACGCAGAGAAAGATTTCCCTTGGCCGTTAGCCAGATTTGCTATTTCCCTACTGTTGAGCGATCTCGGAGTTGGTGTAGTTAGTTAGGGGGGGTGTGAGGGGCACTGCCCCCCCCCCACTTAATTTAGATGTAAAGTAATGTTTTTTGTGTTGTGGACTAGGGACGTGTTTTCCTGGGCCATTCGACATTGTGCGGTTCGATATTAGAAGATCGATGTTTAGGTGTTTGATCACCTAAACAGTCGTTCTTATAAGACCCCTGATTTGTTAATTGTAACTATACTTTTTGCTTAATTTTTGTGCATATTCCATGTATTACTGTATATGTTTACTATGCTGTGTAACTTAAAATTCTTTTTATATGAATATTTTATGTAACTTTTCTGGAGCTTTTCTTCTCGGGTCTCCACTGAAAATGGGCTTCTAGCACAGTTGGACAAACCCGGTTAACGAATGTCAAATAAATTTTGGGCTATTAATTACCAGAACCAGATGATCAAGTACCCGGTTATTGATACTCAACTTAAACCCATGTAGTGTTGGATTCACAGGATCACATTCCAACAGCAAATGTCCTTGCTTACTCAGACTAATCAAGTAGCCACACACAGTATAAAATGTAGTTATGATGTTATGAAGGCCTCTGTCAAAGCAGCTGCTACTGGCCCTAGCATTCGTAGGTATGGATGGTTATGTAATCAAGCCATACCACAAGACTTCAAAGCCAAACTTATTGATTCTCCTTTAGACAAGATCCTTTTGTTTGGGCTACAAGCAGCCAACTTATTTAAAACTCTACAAGAGCAAGGCAAAAACATTGAGCGACTGCGAACAGATTCTGCTAACCTCTCTGCCTACTTACCAGAGTAATTAGTCTGCCAAGCCCACTTCTTTTCTTTTGTTAGAAGGGACTGCAGACTTGTTCAAAAATATAAGAAGGCACCCAGAAAGAAATTTCCTGAAAAACCACAGAGGGATCCCACACCCGTGAGGCTTCCCACAGAGGAAAAAAAAATCACTGAAGCTATCTACAAATCAGCACCCCACCCCTCTGCCCTATTCTATCCCTCTCTAAAGGGCTATCTCTGTCAATCTCAAGCAAGTTTCTGTCCTAAAAGAGTTATGCCTTATCTTGGAAAGAACTCCCTCCCCTGAATAGCATATCACCCTCACCAGCAACAGCCATGTTCATCATCTTCCACCCATTGCAGGCACAAGGCACTATAGAACCAATGCCCACAGAATTCATAGGAAGGTGTTTTACTGTTTTACTGTGGACTGTTCCTAGTTCCAAGAAAAGAGGGGCAATGGAGATCCCTACTAGATCTCTCTCTAATAAACACTTTCTCCCTGTACACTCTGCTGCCTTTCATACTTCTGCAGGCATACATAGTCTGTTTGGACCTAAAGGATGACAATCCTCTTAAACCCATTCGCTCCAACTGCAGGTAGTTCCTCAGGTTCTCTACTGGCTCATCTCACTTTCAGTTTATTGCTTTGTCTCTTGGTTTTTCCACAGCCCCAAGAGTTTTCACAAAGTGTCTAGCACCAGTGATGGCCTTATGCTGATCTCTGGGAATTCAGATTTTCTTCTGCTTAGATGATCTGCTAGTCCAGGCTACCTCATCACAGATCCTGTCGTCTTTCAGTTGGGGTTTGGTTCACTATTGGCTATAAAAAGTCCTTCCCCCATCCCACTCAGGAAGTAGTGTTTCTGAGCTGCAGATTGGGCACCAGAAAAATGCAGGCCTACTTGCCTAATGAAAAACTGCAGGACCCTTGCAGCTTACTTTCACAGCCTTTCTTCCCTCGACTGTGCAGCCAGAGAAATCCTAAGAGGTCTAAGATTCATTTGTGATTAGCACGAGGATTTTCAGATACATTGGATGTAACCTAAAGTAGTCTGTCATCGGAGCATCCTTACGGTTCATTTTGAACTACTGTGGAAGGTGGACAACTCTCCCTGTCAGTCTGACAGATTGACTCTGGGGCACACTTGCAGGGTGATGCCTTTTCTAACATCAATAGCTGTGTAAGTCAGAGCCTTGTATTCATAGTTGTCTGTTAATTTGTGAGATAATACATTTCCAAATCAAGTGGCACATAGAAGGAACGCAGACTATTCAAGTTTGACGGGTTATTCCTGATGTTTACGTAGTGACTGCCAGTCTTCTAAGGACAGCAGCTTGCTGTCCTTACAGCTATATGTTTAGAGGATTGACACATCAGACTGCATACAGCTTCCGTGTTGTGTCTGAAAACAGGCTGGCATTTTTTGTGGAAGTTTACTTCATCATTACAGTGTTACATCCAGTTTGTTTGTTGGGCACTGTAGTACCTATTCACCCTGTATATGCTTTAGATTGCACACATTGCTGCGCGTCTCTGGGTGAACAGTACTAAACCCAAGGCATTCGCTTACTAACAGAACAATGCTAGAGCACACGGGAAATGAGTCAGTTTTCTTCTGCAAAACTCATGTAATTTCTGTAGTTTTTCTTTTTGCTATAGCATTTATTTGCAAACAATAGTTTGAGGCAGCATTCTTAAATCAGCAGTTCTCGTTGCTTGATGTGTCTGCATTTTGTTATCTTTTTGTAAATGATATAGTGTGCCATAATTTAATATTATTTAATGTACAAGTCTAGACAGAAATATCATTTACAACAAAATTTCTGTAAAACTCAGTGGTGAACTTCCAACCTGAAGAATTGGGAAAGGCTAGAAATAATAAGGTGTGTTTATGTGATGCTAAATAAAATTAGAGCCCCTTTTTAAAAAATACTTGTTACTTCACAATGTTTATAGAGTAACAGTAGCTGTGCTGGGCTGCAATTTTTGAAATGTGAGATTAGTGCAGAGAAATGCCCAGGATTTAGTGATCTGTCTTCATTGTTCCAAAAGAAAAAAAAAGTGAGTCTGGAATTAATGGACAAGAACTGCAAGCTTGTGCAACATTAACATTTGAATAGGCCACTGCAAGAATCACAACAGTGTTAACCTGGCATGTGTTAGACAGAAGACAGCACCTACACACTGAGCAAAGTGTTGCATAAAAAAACTAGAGGTGGAGTGGTATCGAGATAAATAGTGCTGTGCTGTTGTAGAATGGGAACAGCACAACAGCACCATGCATGGCCAATGTGATAGGTTACAGGGCAGCACACTTGAGTCAATGTGCACTTGCATGCACACAAACACAATGCAGTGACATGTAATTGCAACTATCATCCAGCCTGCACAAGAAGGGCAGCACAGCTGAGCATATTGGCCAGAAAGAGAAGCAATGTGAGTTGCACAGCCCAGCGGCAGTTATGCTTATAAGTGTGGAGAAAATGGACAGAGAGCTTACTTTCTCCTCCTTCCTGGTTTCCTGAGACAAACACACACACAGATAACTGTTAATTATTAATAATGGTTGGAAGGAAGGGTTTTTATATGTTTGTGTGTATATATATATATATGTGTGTGTGTGTGTGTGTGTGTGTGTGTGTGTGTGTGTGTGTGTGTGTGTGTCTGTGTCTGCAAGCACATATATGTGTACAGTTAACAAAAGAAGGCTAGGCCGGGAAGGTACTGTGGGATGGCTGTGGATGGGATAGACAGACAAGGGTCAGTATGCACACGCAAGTTGGGGAGGACACGGGGCCACATATATACTAAGGGTGAACAGCTGGTGAGGGCTGAACAATGATCAAGGAGTGGGAAATGATACATAAGGCAAGGAACGCACTGAGATGAATACAAGGTGGGCTCCTGGCATGCTTTGTTGCTAGGCTGTCCAAAAGGCAACTGCCCCAGTTGTCACTCACCTGTTTGGTCAATGGTATGGGGCAATTACTTCCTTGGGGATTCAGTAGCCAGGATATGCTAGTTGCATAACCTGTCAAGCCATACTAGACTGTAATCAGTGTTCCTTATGTGGGTGTCCACTTGATGATGCACCTCGGCAATACCCAGCCTCCACACCTCACACCATGAGACCCTCTGTCTACCTTCAGAAAAGGATCCTTTACCCCTCCCCTCCAGAGGCAGGCAAAGTGGTCAGCAGTCATCTCTAGCAGCAAAACTTTACACCTCCCCTTGGTCCTGAGAGACAGACCTGGCAGATCCTACCTGTCCTCTTCTGTACCCATACTACCACTTGTGCTTCAAGGAGTTGAGTGAGGATTTTACAAGGAGCTGAGAGCTTCAGGAGAAGAAAGGTTTAATGCTACTTATGCCACATCTGCTTATACTGTTAGTAGCACAACAGGTAGTATACTTGCTTTTGATGCAGAAGTCTGTTGGTTCTACTCCCACAGTACGCAGGTAGATCGCTGATACCGTACTGTGTTGTACTTTAAAGGGAGTGGATGCTGCAGTCCTGTGATTGTCCTCCTTTGGAGATGTTACCTAGTAACTATGAACCTGTTATCCGTTTGCCATCCATTCCCTATTGCAATATTACTAGCTTATCATTTTTTTTATGTAACATAGGCAATTTATTCTTCAAGGGCAACAGGCACATTATTTGTAAATGAAATGATGAAATATAAAGTTGTTTACTGTTAGCAACCTCTTCATTAGTTACATATCCCTTTAATGTGGAATTATTATGACTTTAAGAGATTTTGCATATTTACTGATATTGGTGGATTGTAATGACAGAAGTTTGAGTGGCCTTTTATGGTTGGAATTTTCTGAAATTGGTAGTTTTGTCATTATTGTTTCATACATTTTTTTTTCATTGCTTACTAGAAGACTGTCCAAAACTACAAATTTAAAACACATTCTAACTTGAGGCCATGTTTCTGGCACCAGTCATTTGTTTGGGTGAGACTCTCTTGTAGCTTATTCAGAATTGTTTTATTAAGTCAGTAATGTGAATTCTTTACTTTATTGCTAATTTGTTGGCTTAGTTTTGTGGATTATAGTATTGTAGGACTGCTAATGTTGATATTTTACATACTTGGACTGGTGGAGTGGTTTTCCCAGTGAGAATTGGTAGTGCTGTAGTGAATAACTAAAATGACAGTGGTAGTGTGTGCCAGATTTTCTTTGCAAGTGAATGAGTTTCCTTGGGTAGCATGCAAAGTAAACCGTGTTTAACTTGATGGTAGGGCCGTGATTAGGTTAGTGAAAGCTACCATCCTTATACCAGTAAGAAATTGTTGCTTACCTGTTTATTTGTAAAAAAAAAAAAAAAAAAAAAAAAATATTAACTAAGATGTTGGAGTTAACTGTTGTTGTGACCTTAGGCTTTTCCCGGTTAGGGATCGCCACAGCGGAACTCCGGTCCACTAATGATTGGCAGTAGATTTTTACTTGCCGAGTTGCCGGCCCTGATGCACAACCTTCAACGAAGGTACGTCCATTCACGCATGTCTCCACACAGAAGACTCTCTAGCTGAGAATCGAACAGGACAACGTCTTACTGTGAGGCGACAACGCTACCGCAGCACCACCACTGCAGTTAGATTAAGAATTAGAATGAGAATTAGAATTTTAAGGCAAATATTAGGCATTTATTACATTTATTCATTGGTTCGAATGCACCAACAGTACAGCCAGGAGGTCGACTTTGGTCGCCCACAGCAGCGAAAAAGTTAACTATATGATGTACTTTATATGCAGCCCCAAGACAATTTTCTGTTCACTCATTACGGCCCCGGCAAGCCAAAATGTTGGACACCCCTGCCTTGAAGGGATTCTGCTTCTTAAACCACCAAGGAAGCCTGCACCCTACGTGGGACATCAACTTCATGCTGGAAAAGCTCACCTTACCTCCTTTTGAACTGGTAGCCTCTGCAAATCTCAAATTTTGCACCTGGAAGGACTATTGTGCTTCTGGCTGTCAATTCTGAGAGTCTGAGAGCTACAGACGCTCATGGCCATTATTCCCTTTATTTTTCACTGTGACCCTGAGGGCTAACCCCTCCTCGTTTCTTAACCAAATTTTTTTTTTATTTTGTTTTATAATGGCTAGTTTGTTATAATTACTTAAACTGCAGATGTTTTTGTTTTATTTTTGAAGATTGTAAAATTATTGTTATTGTTAAAATATTTTGTAATAATTTGGAGCTTTTTTTCCCGTCCCTCTGCTGAAAATGCGCTTCTACCCAGTCGGACCTTCCCAGTAATCACATGTCAGTAAATAAATAAATGTGAGATGTTCTGAACTCACTCTCTCTCTCAACTAGGCTATCAGTCTACATATTTTCTCCCCCAACCCACAGAACAGGATAGGAAGACTCCTGATCTCTCTAGATGTTGACAGATAGCTGAGGTTTTGTTTGGACAAGACCAAATGTATTTGTAAATCATATCAGTTGTTTTTCATTCACGGATGCAAAACTGGACTAACCAATATCTGAATAAATCATTTCAAGCCGTATCTCTAAGTCCATCTCCTTTTGTTATTCTCTATGAAAAATCATTGCCTTCATACCCTTGAGTTCACTCTGCCAGTGCAGTAGCATCCTCCGGGGCCACCTGCAAAGGGGTCAATGCCCTGGCTATGTTGAAAGCTGCCCATCTGGTAATCTGTATACGCATTCACTAAACACTACAGGATTGATGCTTTTCAAGGTTCAGGACTGCCTTTGCTAGGGCAGTCCTTTCTGGCCTGTTGGACAGTTTTTCTATCAACTAGCCAACCCCACGTACATTCCTTTCAGCTCTGGGAATCACAGATTTGTTTGGAGGATTGCGACAGTGGTCTTAGGACATAGTGCAGTTGTGTAAGAACTTCCCAAACAGTAGATGTCTTGATGATCACTGCTGCAGTGTTGATACCACCCTTCTTCCCCTCTTATTTGGTTAGTCTTTCTATGTCTCTCACACTCACTTTCTGCCCTGTAGGTAGGACCGAGGAGGCTTCTTATCATTTTTAACTTAGCCCCTCCTAGCTGGCCAGTCAGTCTCTTAGGAGTCTTTAGGCTGCTGGCTTGGAGATAGTCTGAGAATCACTGATGGTATGTACGCCCGTATGTTACTATGCTTACGAGCTGAAGTCACACCTCAGACATATGACCCGAGGAAGGTTAAGCCTCAGTACCCTGGTCGGATGTCCCTGTAAATCCTAAATCCACCACTGCATGGTTTAAGTTGAGTAACCCATTTGTTTGGAATATTAAAACAGTGATCAGTAGGACATCTACTGTTATGGCAAGCTCTTACACAACTCTAATTTCTTCCGTCAACCCATAAACTCTTCTTTATTGAACATGTCCCTTTTTCCATATTCTAGTAATAACCTTTTTGTTAACAGTAACATAATGCCGAAATACAAACTTCTCTCATATTTGGACTATGTTCCATTTAAGAAAATTCCTTGTAGGAAGACTGCTTGAGATATCACAAGCCTACTTGGCCATAGCTCATTAGTTAATTACTGCAGCCTGTCTTTATATTCCGTCCAAGCCACATAATCCCAAAAAAATATATTGCCAGGCCTTTCGGTCCCTTGTTAAGTATTGCCAGCAATCCTCCCCAATAGATCTGAGAACATATCTTGAAGCCTGCTCAATGTATAAAAGTATATATGTAAACATTTCCAAGCTGAGATCACAGATTTGCCATTCCAGGTAGAATACATCAACATGACAAAGATGAGCTCTTATTGTTGAGGAGAGGTTCACGTTTCAAGCATTAGGTCTAAACTCTGATTCCCCCTTCATCTGCATATTTTGATAATACCTGTTAATGTATTTTGTATCTTACTAGTTTATCTATGGTCTTGTCTCATTTCTCATATCAAAAAAAAAAAAACTAATTCACTCTGGTAGCTCTTGCAAGCCCAGAGTCTTGCATATCAAATGTCCTTCCATTTCACTGTTGCAGTACTCCTTACAATAGGCATCCCCTGCCAAGGATGTCCTGACATCCTGCCAGGATACCAAATTCCTTAGGTTGCTAGGTGTATGCCGTACATCACATGTATGTTCCCCATGTAGAGTGTAGGGCATAAAGGTGATGTAGCATCAGCAGAACTTCTTTGCTGCCAGTCCAGAGACCATTTTCGATCATCAGTCTGAATGCTCAGCTAGTTTGCTGGGTCACCAAGCCATTTTCAGGTAAATGTCTTGTTGATGTTTTTGTTATTTTCTTTCCTTTGTTTTTGTTGCTTAGGGTTCTGCAGAAGGCCAGGAAATCTTACTTAACCAAATGGAAGAAGTTTTCTGTTTATCTTTCTCGTAACCTGGATCCACTTTCTGTGGATGTTCTTTGGATGTCCTTCAAGGATGCATCTGCAGTCCTAACATATGGGTTGTCCTGCCTCAGGCAGCCCTTCGGTCGGCCGGATTCCAAAGTCTGGGTCTGGCCTCGGCTGATGTTGCACTTCACCCGACATCATAGCTGCTGTTTATTGGGTATAAAGGCATCAGCCGACGCCATTTTCCTCAGTCTTTCTTGCCGCGCTCAAGCAGAAGCTGTTCGCAAGTGCTGGTCGGTCAGATCCAGAGATTTCTACTACCGAAGACTTCTAAAAAAGCTAAGTACCCCGTTGGGGACTCTTTCTTGCCTCAGCCGATGTCAGACAAAGTAAATAATTGTTTAACTTGTGGGAAACAAATACCTCATAAGGATTTCCACTCTTACTGCCTTCCTTGCTTAGGCCCAGACCACGACGCATCAGCTTGTCTAGCCTGTGCTTCCTTCAACCGACGGACACTTAGACGTCGGTCGGAGTTTGCAGAGGAGTTTTTTGGTCCCGCTTTTGCATACAAAATGCCGTCGGAGACTCCGACTACTCATTTAGCTAAAAAGCGCAAGGAAAAGGACCGACATTCGCGGCCCGCGGTTTCGGCTGAAACCACGGTTAGGCCAACTGCGAATGTCTCGGTTTCGGCTGAAACCGAGCCCCCGGTTCTTCCTTCGGCCGAAAGCATGCTTCCGATAGCCGAGGCCTCACAGAGCATGGCTGAATCTGCTACTGAATTTACTGCTACAGAAGCAGGCACCCAGGATTTATCAGACACTATTCCTTTAGACATAACTACCCCTGCACGTGGGGCTGCTAGACCCCCTGCTTCCATGCCTATCAAGGCTTTTGCCAGGGCTAAGGCAGCTAAATCTTCTAAGGCCTTGCCTGCCAAAACTCATTCACATAGGCCTACCTCTAGTTCCCAAATACTCAGCCTGGCTGAGGATCTCATTTCTTTGATCAGAGGATTCCCAACCTCACCCAGACAGGGCGCCTCAGCCCCCTCCAGACAAGAGGCCTAGGACTGAACCCCCGGAACCTGTCTCTACAGATTATTCCTTGGATGACTCAGACATTTCAGACCCTCACGAAGGCCCATATTCTCCTTATGAGGATTCTGATGCAGAAGACTCCATTCCTTCTGCTTCTCCTCCTGAAGAATTTTCCTTTGGGGAAACCTTGCATGCTATGAGGGAACACTTCCAATGGCAGGGCCAGGATTTTTCAGATTCAAGGAAAAGGCTAAGGACTTTTTTACACTTACCACAGCATAGGCCTTTAGCCATTCCGCCAGTACTAACAGTTGTTGATGATGCATATAATGATGCCTGTACTGCTCCTGATTCTCTTCCTCCGGCCCCTGCCAAGCCAGACAGATATTACAGGGTCCCGGACATACACTACCATTTGTATAAGGCTCCTGTTGCAGACCCTGAAACCATTTCACAGGGCCCTAAAGGTGTGGCAGCTGCCTCTGCCAAAAACCCTCTTCCCTCTGAAAGGGAATCTAGAGCATTAGAGAGATGGGGTAAAAAGGTTTATACTTCTGCTACTCTTTCGGCCAGGGCCTTGAACTGTCAATTTCATATGATTCAGTACCAGGAATTTCTGTTAGACCAGCTAAATAAAAAACTATCTTCTCCTGAACCTTTAGACCGCAAGTCCCTTCAGGATTTGGTACATAACTCTCAGCAGGTCAGTAACCATTTCTTAAAATATGGCTATGATGCACTGGAGGCTTCCTTTAGATCGGCTGTGACTGGAACAGTGATTCGAAGGCATGCCTGGTTAAAAGAACAATCCTTACCAGACCATGTTAAGTCAAAACTCCTAGATGTTCCCATGGAGAAACAAAGTTTGTTTGGCTCCCCTGCACAAGAGGTTCTAAAAAAGGTGGAAGAAAAAGCAAAATCTGTCCAAACAGTCTAGGATTTCTTACAGGTCCAACCTCCGAGGTTTAGCAGAAATTGGCCTTCGAAGAATTGGTCCTTTCCAGACAACTCCAGAGCGCAGAGAGGCAGAAATAGACGCCCAAGAGGCAGAGGTCAATCTAGGGGTGCCTACAGGGGATGTCAGTGGCAACCTACCAACCAGAGAAGTACTGCCACAGAATCAACTACAACCACTTCCACAGGGCAGACACAATGACTTGGCTCTAGTTCCGCCTACCAGGGAACAACTGGAAGCACCCTTGGGCGGAAAACTAGCCTTATTTTCCGACAACTGGCATTACATTACAGGAGACAAATGGACCTTACAAACAATAGACAAGGGCTACAGGTTTCACTTCCATACTCTACCAAAAAAGAGAGGAATGCCAAACCTACCACCAAGCCAGAAAACAGACGCTCTAAGACAAATCAACAGCTTACTAAGGATGAGAGCTATAGAAGAGGTGCCACCTATGGAACAAGGCCAAGGATTTTACTCCAGGATTTTCCTTGTACCAAGAAAAGAAAATCAATGGAGACCTATTGTAGACTTGTCCGCACTGAACACATACCTCATTGTTCCAAAATTCAAAATGCTGACTCTCCAGCAACTTCTTCCCATGGTGGGCAAGGAGTCTTGGCTGGTGACTCTAGATCTCAAGGAGGCATACCTGCACGTCCCTATACGACCAGATTGCAGAAGACACCTCAGATTTCTTGCAGGATCAGAGCATTATCAATTCTCAGCATTGCCTTTTGGCTTATCTACTGCGCCCAGAGTATTCACGAAATGCCTGGCATCAGTAATTGCTCATTGCAGACTTCAGGGAATTCAGATTTACCCATACCTGGACGACTGCCTAATACAAGCGGACAACAAGGCAAAGTTAACAAAAGATTTGGAAAATGTCATACAACTGTTGCAAGCCTTGGGATACACAGTCAACATGCAAAAGTCAAGACTAGTACCATCCCAAAGGATAACATTCTTGGGTGCAGAACTAGACACATCAACTCAGATGGCTTTTCTCACAGAAGAAAAACAAAAGCAACTACCAGTCTACTTCATGACATTAACAACACAAACTCAGCTTACTGCAAGGAAAGTCCTGCAAGCCCTGGGCTACATGGCATCCTGCATAATATTGGTTCCGCATGCCAGGCTGCATATGAGAAAGCTACAATGGTATCTAAGGAATGTATGTTCTCAACACAAGCACAGTCTAGAAGCCCAGATTCCAATAATTCCATGCCTGAAGCAAGAATTCCTGTGGTGGGCTCAGGCCTGTCAGTTGAACAGAGGCTTGCCTTTCCACAAACCGCATCCAAGCCAGACCATCACCACGGACGCCTCAGACCTAGGATGGGGGGCACACATGGTGGACAAGTGTATACAAGGCCTATGGACCCAAGACCAGCTGAATCTACACATAAATCTAAAGGAGATGCTGGCAGTGAAACATGCGATCCAGGCATTCAGACCACTCCTTCAACAGGGTCATCTGCTGATAAGGACGGACAATACCACAGTAATGTGGTACATCAACAAACAGGGAGGTACACATTCATATCCTCTATGCCAGATGGCAATAGACCTGTGGAATGTGGCCCTGAACCTCAACATTCAACTTCAGGCCAGATTTGTACCAGGAAAAGAAAATTCTCTAGCAGACACCTTAAGCAGAACTACCACGGATGCTCACGAATGGATGCTGCATCCAGATATCTTCAAAGCCATAACAAAGAAATGGGGACTACCACAGATAGACCTGTTTGCCTCCCCACACAATCACCAATTGAAGAAATTCTGCACAAGAGCATACCACCCACTTGCTTGGAGGGTGGACTCCCTTTCCTTCAGCTGGAAAAACCTGACAGCATATGCATTTCCACCTCTTCCTTGATGTACAAAGTTCTACTGAAGATCAGAGAGGATCAGCCAAGGGTAATTCTGATAGCTCCAGACTGGCCGAGGCAACATTGGTACCGCTACTGAGAAGCATGTCTCGACACGCATGGCCTCTACCTCTATGTCCCTTACTACTAACACAGGACAACTACAAGATCCTACATCCAAACTTGAAAACACTGCAGCTAGCTGCTTGGAATATTGCATAAAACAAAATAACCCAGGTTTATCTCAGAGGGTTAAGGACATTATCCTGGAGGCACGCAGACCCTCCACAAGGAAGACTTATTCAGCCAAGTGGAAAAGATACCTCATTTGGAGTGCAGCAAAGGGAGAAAATGTCTCATTGGCAAACATAGCACACATCCTGGAATATTTAGCAGAGCTGTTCCACAATGGCCTGTCTTACTCCTCCATTAAGATTCATGCATCAGCAATTTCAGCAGAATACAACATGGATCCTCCTGTCTTCTCTCATCCTCTACTCAGGCAGTTCTTGAGAGGAATCAAAATGTAAAGCCTCCAAGGAAACCACCTTTACCTACATGGGATCTCAACTTTGTGCTGGAAAAGTTAACACTTCCCCCTTTTGAACCAGCAGCAACAGCAGAATTACAATTCTTGTCTTGGAAAACTGCTTTCCTGCTAGCAATTACTTCAGCAAGAAGGGTATCTGAGTTACAGGCATTAATGGCAGTACAACCCTTCCTTATCTTCCATCAGGACAGAGTCTCTGAGAACTAACCCTACCTTTATGCCAAAAGTGGTCTCCAGAGTATCATTGAACCAAGCGATTCATTTACCTACATTCTTCCCCAACCCACAGAACAGGGGGGAAAGACTGCTACATACCTTGGATGTGCACAGACAATTACGCTACTGTCTGGACAGAACTAAGACCAGCAGAAAAACTGACCAGCTTCTGGTAGCATATGCAACAGGAATGCAAGGAAAAGCAATTTCAAAACAGACAATCTCAAAATGGATAGGAAATTGCATTCGATTTTGCTACTCTTTTCATGGAAAGACAACTCCTGATAATATCAGACCTCATTCCACAAGAGCTACAGCCACTACAGCTTTCCTGCGAGGAGTGGCTACCAAAGACATTTTAGAAGCTGCTACTTGGAGTTCCGTGCATACATTTGCCAAGCATTACAATCTTCCCTTATACTCTAGATCCCGAGCAGGTTTTGCAACTGCTGTTTTGCAAGGGATCTTAACTACACCATCTTTATCTTAGTGCCTCCTCCCCCAGTTTGGCTATGGTATTCTACCCATATGTTAGGACTGCAGATGCATCCTTGAAGGACATAGTACAGTTTTGTACCTACCATAAATGTAGATGTCCGATAGGTATGCATCTGCAGTCAGGATTACCCACCCTCCTTCCTCTCTGTGGTATTCCTAGGGTATTTACCCCTCTTTTAGCTAGCTGGGGGAATCTATTATGGTGTATTTGTTTGTATATATGTATATATATATATATATATATATATATATATATATATTTTTTTTTTTCATATTGTTTGCTCTCTACTGTTTGGAATTATTTGCATTTATCCAAATTTAGCCTTCCTAGAGGGCACCTGGCATCTGGGGCAAGAAACACTGAGGAAAATGGCGTCGGCTGATGCCTTTATACCCAATAAACAGCAGCTATGATGTCGGGTGAAGTGCGACATCAGCCGAGGCCAGACCCAGACTTTGGAATCCGGCCGACCGAAGGGCTGCCTGAGGCAGGACAACCCATATGTTAGGACTGCAGATGCATACCTATCGGACATCTACATTTATGGTAGGTACAAAACTGTACTTTCTTTCTTATCTGCGTTAATTGCTCAATGCTGGGTTGGCATATTCTTCTGTTAAGGCCCATTGTCAGCTATTTGTTTGTCTTAAGCATCCCCTTTAGCCTCTAGATTTGAGGGTAAACAGTTTCTTAAAGGTATTCTTCATATTAGGCCTCCCAGAAAGCCTGTTTCTCCTTCCTTGGGACCTTAATTATGTTTTGGAAAAATTGACCCAGGATCCTTTTAAGCCTGTGGCTTCAGCTTCCCTGCAGCATTGTTATTGGAAGACTGTTCCTTTGTTGGCCCTTACTTCTGCCAGACAGGGGTCTGAGCTTCAAGCCTTTATTGGTGTTCCTCTTTTTTTCAGTTTTCCATAAGGACAGGGTGTCCTTTCATACTAATCCTTTTATGCTTAAAGTGGTAAATGAATCAGTCTGTTCATTTGCTCACTTTTTTCCCTTTCTCCGCAGTCTTCTAGTGAGAAGATTTTGCGCACTTTGGATGTGCATAGACAACTCAGATTTTATTTGGATAACACCAAAGTTTTTCACAAATCTGATCAGCTTTTTGTTTCCTTTCATCCTAGATCTTAGGAGTGTCTGTTTCCAAGCAAACTTTTTCTTCTTGGATATCAAAAGGCATTTAATTTTGTTCTTTTTATGGCAAGAGCCTTCCTTCAGTTAAGGCTCATTCTACTAGGGCTGTGGCTTCTTCTGGTGCTTTTTTCAGGGGTTTAGATACTAACTGTATTCCTGAGGCAGCTACCTGAATTTCTATGCATACTTTTACCAAGCACTATAAGTAGGATGTTATCTCAAGGGCTAGAGTTGGTTTTGCTAGGGCCATTCTTCATGGGTTCCTAGAGGGCTCTGCTGGTCCTTCCTCCTTTCCCGTATTCTTCCTGAGCTTTGGCATTCTCCCTATTGTAAGGAGTACTGCAACAGTGAAATGGAAGGACACAGTACTGTTGTGTAAAATCTTACCATAATGGCAGATGTCTTTCTCTTCACTGTTGCAGTATTCACTCTCTCCCTGCTCCCCCTGGTTGTTTTCCTTTCTGGATGTGCTTGTTACTTCTCTAATCCTTGGACTGGCATTCCTGCTGGGGCTCTCAGTTCTGAGGATGGTACATCTGGACATCACCTTTATGCCGTAAGTGTGGTGCATAGGTGTGACATATGGGCATACCTTTAGCAACCTAAAAGCTTTGTTATACTGGGCATATGTTGGGCCACCCTTGGCACGGGATCCCTGTTTTAAGGAATAGTGCAACAGTGAAGAGAGGTACATCTACCATTATGGTAAGATTCTATTCTACTGAAGGGAACTAGTCCAGAAAAAAATAATTTGCATTCTTCATCTTGTGTTAGGGGTAGAAAATGACTGCAGTTGTTTATGTGTTGATGGCAGTCAATTTAAATCGTGAGGCGAAGCCAAACTGATCTAAAATAATCAAGCATTTTATTTGAATGGTCTTTAGATCACTTAAACCAGTAGGTTATCTGTGTAGCATGAAACCTTCATCTCAACTTTTGCCACTAAAATCCTTCAGGATCTGCCTTTCTTAATGCAGTACAAAGAACTCCAAATAAAATGCAAAAAGCAGGGGGAGAGCAGACAATCTCACTTCCCCTTTGCAGTTAGTGACTGTGAAATGGCAGCGCTTGCCATTACCTTTGCACTAATGTAAATATTTTTCAGCAGCCTTAAAAAATGTTGGGAAACCTAGAATTTTCTTTTAAACAATATTTCACATAAACGACCAATGACCTCTGTCAAAAATGTTTTCCATGACCAAACTTACCAGCAGGAAAGGCTTATTTTAACTAATGAACCTTCAGTTTCAAGTGCAGTGTTTTCAGTTGGCAGCCATAAGTCTAATGGAACAACTTGACTGACTCTTTACTGAAGCCAACCTGGGCACCAACAGACGCATCATTATTTTATACTCTTAATTTAAAACAGAAAAAGTCAATTCAAGCATGGATTAAGGATCTTAACCTTATCTGTTTCACTTTCCCAATCTTGGTGAACTTCTAATGAAGAAAAAAACGTCAAAATTCTTTGCAAGTAAATGCTGTATGGCCTTTTGCCCCTCTGAGTAATTCTATTGTAATGCCATAAGGGTCTGGTGATTTTATTACTTACTAATGTATTCAGTACAGATGTCAATTCTTCCAATGTTGCTGGTGCTATCAGTGCTATTTCTACATCAGTGACGTCTTGGAAAGTCTCAAATCCTCAAAAGATTTAGCTTTCCCCCACCAAAATGGTTACATTATTTTCAATATGAGGGTGAGTATAATCTCTTGAATACCTCCAAGCTGGTATTAAGTGTATCCAGTATCTTCCCACGTTATACATCTCAAATCTCCTATACTGCTTTCTGTGTTTGAAGTAGTCCTAAACGTATTTCTATTAGTTTTTTTGCCTTATGTGAACTACCCAGAAAAAAAATGTATTCAGGACTCTCTCTGAAAATTGATTTCCCTCTCCATCATCTTGTCTGTCTCCTGCTATGCATTCACAATATTTTGTTCCAGGCCTTGTTCCTCACTTGCTTAAATTGCGGCAGCTGCATCCAGTCATACCATTGTTGTAAAACGATGTAGTTGAACTTGTATTTATTTGTTTTATTTTATATATTTTCAGTTTGATAACCGAGCAGATGAATTTGGCCAGCAGACCCTTTTGGGGTTGTGAACCGGATCACAGGCAACAAGTGCAAGCAGTGACTTATAAGTATAGATGTTTATCATATTGATCACTGCTGCATTATCCTCAGCTATATGGGTTATATTCTGCCAAGGATGTAACAACTAGCCAGCTTCCAAACCTTCAAGGCATCTTCCACATGCCCAAATTATCAGGCAGCTTGAGCTAAGCTGACTAAAAGACGAGTTATGGCATCAAGCCCTTCAGGCTTTACTGCTCCTGAAGAGTGCTTTCCTCTGAGGCTTTTTTGGATCGATGGTCAGCTTGTGTTGTTCTTTTGCTGGGCAGATATGTGCCCTTTGTGGATGACCTTCCATTTAATAATTTTGTTATTTTTGATACTTTCCTCTCTAAGAAAATGTATTTCCAAGTTAGGAGTTTGTGATTTAACAGACTGTTATGAGATTGCACTGTACTTTTAAATGGGAGCGTTGTTTTATTTCCTGTCCCCCCCCTCCCAGCAAAGAGACATCATTTTCAGCTTGGCTGTGAAACCACCAGATTGGTGGTCCCATGAAAAATTATTGCAAACAGCCTTTGCTATCACAGCAAGCTAGCAAATTGCATCAGCCACAGGTGGGTGACTGTGCAGTAAGGGGTGTCCAACCTTTTGGCTTGCTGGGGCCGCATTGAGTGAACAGAAATGGTCTTGGGGCCGCATATAAAATGTATCATATAGCTAACTCTTTCGTTGCTCCGGAAGACCACAGTCGACCTCCTGGCTGTACTGTAGGTGCATTTGAACAATGAATAAATGTAATAAATGCCTAATATTTGCCTTAAAATTCTAATTCTCATTCTAATTTTAATTCTCTAATCTAACAGTTAACTCTAACATCTTAGTTAATATATATATATATATATATATATATATATATATATATATATATATTTTTTTTTTGTTACAAATAACCAGATATTCACTACAAAACTAGCATTTCTCACTGGGAAAACCATTCCAGCAGTCCAACTACGTAAAATGTCAACATCAGCAGTCCTACAATACTATAATTCATAAAAATAACCCAACAAATTTGCAAAAAAGTAAAGAATTCACATTACTGACTTAATAAAACAATTCTGAATAAGCTACAAGAAGGTCTCACCCAAACAAATAACTGGTGCCAGAAATATGGCCTCAAGCTAAATGCCAAAAAATGCATCATCATCCCCTTTGAGGAGAGTGATGTCCCCACAAATTATCACATTAACAACAATGTTGTAAGCATGCAATAAGTTGTATGGTACTTGGGCACCCAGGTTGATAGAAACCTGACTTTTGACCACCACGTTGTCTCTGTTGTAAGGAAAGCTTTTTACATGGCCCACTTCATTAGTAAGGGTATCTCATCCAGGGACAAGGAGGTCGTAACATCCCTGTATTCTTCCTTTACAAGAGCCATTATTGAGTGCAGTGCCCCTTTTGGCATGTGCCTCAGCAAAACACCCTGCCAAAAGAAAGACTACAACCATTTCTGACAAAAAAGGTCAAAGGACTAAGTTCACTTAGTTATCCAAACAGACTAAAAAGCTTCTTGCTTTCCTCTGTCTCTCACTGGCCCCTATAAATGTCATCATTGGCTTGCTTTCCAGGCTAAGAAAGATCCTGCCTTAAGAGACTTCCTCTACCTCAGAAATACTGGTTATACTTAAAATGCTCACTACAAAGACCACAGCCTTCACTGCAACATAAACAAGCCACTTTTTATGGACAGGTTCTTGACACAAAAACCTTCAACTTCTGTAAACAGCTCCTCTCATTATCAAACAGTGTAGTTCAGCAACACAATGGCTGGATGGATAGCCATAAATGTAGTCCTTGGGTAAGTAGCATAGCCTTCATCAAACCAGATGGAAAATCCACATACTAACCTTTACCAGCTGGATGGCTAAGATCTAATATTGGGTTCTCAAGTCTAGTTGCCCAAGAAGAGGGGCATGTTTAACTAAGAATTCCATTTGCAAAATTATATTCAGTATACATATTAAATCTCTCTCTCTCTTACACATACACACACACAAAAAGCCCCTACTTGTAAAATAGGCAACCTCAGTAACCACATGACACCCACTCACTGAATGAAATTGTCTGAAAGTCAAAATATCTGAAAAAAAAAATTATAATAAGAGATGTTTCATCCATGTAATTTCCCACCACCAAAAGGACCATCAACAACTGCTCGGCAAAAAGTAAATCAATAAGAAAACCATAAACTATAATGCTACATAGTGGTGTAAACATATAACTTGTGTCAATCCCCAGGTTAATCCATACCAAATGATTTTTTCAGAGCTTCAGCTATGTACAAACAGCTTTCTCCTAAAAACTTTACTCATTGATATTTGCCTTGCTGTAATTATAACTGTAAAAAAAAAATGTTTTTAAGTTTATTCTATATCTCAATGATTCTCATTGTTGCGAGATGTAATCTCTGCCATATTGTATGAGTACTACATCCATAATTTGCTGTCTCTCTCTTTCATGTATTGCATTATATTGTTTTGTGTTATTTTTGGAGCTTTTCTCCCCGGGCCTCTGCTGAAAATAGACCTGTGTCCAGTCAGACTTTCCCGGTAAACAAATGTAAAATAAAATAAAATAAATAAAAATAAACTTCCCTCCAATCTAAAGCCATTTGACATTCAGACATTTTAATTTGTGCAGAAGTTACTCACAGATTGACAGTTTACTGAGCTGTAATGCTGACCTTCGCTTTTAAAAAAAAACAAATTCCCAGACTTTGTCAATAGCTCAAAGTGTGGAGAGGATTATTTATTATATATTTATTTATTTTTGGAAAACCACAGACTGCTGCAAGAAATCCAAGTCACATAAGCACTCCATGCTTATGTCCGAACAGATGGATCATACCTGTCAATTCCAAAATAAGTAAAGTAGCTTAATTTGTTTGTGTCTTTCAGCTTTTCCCGGTTAGGGGTCGCCACAGTGGAACTCCGGTCCGCTAATGATTGGTAGTTGATTTTTACTTGCCGAGTTACCAGCCCTGACCCACAACCTTCAACAAAGGTACGCTCATTCACGCATGTCTCCACACAGAAGACACTCTAGCTTTGAATCGAACCGGACAGCGTCTTACTGTGAAGCGACAACGCTACCGCAGCACCACCACCGCGGCAAAGTAGCTTAATAAGAAGGTTATTTGCAAGGTTACATGGCAGTTTATATTGGAAATAAGCAGAGATATTAAAAAGGCTCTGTTTTTCATAATTATGCCGAAAAGTCTTCCAAGGTAAATACAACTTCTGATTTAGTATGGAACCATACCTCTCAACCTTAGAGCAAGAAATCTGGACAAAGCGAAAAATAAAAGTGGGACACAGGCCCAAGAATAGTTATGCATCACAGACACCATTGAAACAACTGTAGCTGCAAACATTATACATCACTTATAATCTTTCTATCCCATCATTGTCAGTTAAACATTTATATGGCTCATTCAGTCCTGCCTTCTTTTGCATCAAAGAAAACCATGCTTTGAAATGACAAATGCATTAAAAATAATAAATAAAACACATTGCATCGACATCCTGCAACTTCCTACCTGCAAGCCACCACAGAGCTTTCACAGAAACTAGGGCTGCTTGTTTCCCCAGAATGACAGCTCTCCCTAATTAAGTCTAATGATATACAATCTACCAGTATCTGGACTACCTGAAATAAATTAAATTATGGCCTGTAAATTGAAAGTACACTTTGTTTAATTAAGCTACATTTCTAAGCCCACTTACTATATTTTTTCAATAACATCCCAATATCCATTTCCAGGTCACTTTACAAGACATTGGCAGTGGTAGACTTGGCATCAACCAGAACCCCACAGGCCCACGCTAATACATTGTCCATTAAATGTAAATATCCATACACTGTAAATGGCAAAAAGCTATGTCTTAAAAAATCTACTTCTGGCATGTGTACCCAAGTATTAGGTTTTGAAACAAACATATTCTCCACAGTCTGTAAGTCTCTGTCTTTAATAATCATCTACTGTTGCAGCACTCCCAACACATAAACACACACATACACACTAAAATCCCCAACATTTAAAAAATGACATTGTGCCCACTTGATTTGCCAGTATTGATGTTCCGCCAAAGCTATGCTTACTGTTGTCCAATCTACCACTGCTTAGAACCCACCAATGAAAAAACAGTACTAGGTGCTTTTTTGTTTGTCTGGAAAAACAATACAACTTTATATGCTACAGTCCCACATAGTCAGTCCACTACTGACCCATTAACCCTAGGCTGCTTTCTCATTTTTACTCCCTGGAACTGCATTACCTTGGATGACTACTTTTATTTTCTAAGCAAAAGACACAAATTGGAAGATGAGGCAAAAATCCAGACTTTTTTTTGAAAATCCATACAGTTAAGAGCTATGAGTTCATGTTCAATACAACACTCTCCCTGTCAGGAAAGCCGTAATTTAATGAAAGTGTACTCTTAATATATGATATATTTGTGAGCTAACTTGTTTGTGTTCAGTAGGTAGACTGATCATTGTTAACCTCTGTGCATGCATCTCTCTCAGTCATATACACACATACACACACACACACACACACACACACACACACACACACACACTCTTCTTCTACTTTCACGCACACAATTCTGCTTTCATGCATGCACTCACTCACTCCATACTTACCTGTTAACACAGGTAATTGCTATCCCTTTCAAAGGCAACAGCGGCAAATCCATACACGAGTCCCTCTTCAGCGAGAACACACACACACACACACACACACTGATAATGGCGTAAACACACTGACCCTTTTTTGGCTCAAAAACAAAACTAGAAGGGTGCTTTGGTGCATGCGCACACCGACATTAGCATTACATGTCACGGGAGCGAAAAACACAAAACAAAAAAAGTGTTTTGGGGCATGCGTACATCGATGTTGCAGTTAGAGGTTGAGGGCCACATGGAAGAGCACTGAGGGCCGCATGCGGCCCGCGGGCCGCAGGTTGGACACATCTACCTGAGTTAGATGTTCATCGTGTTTCACTGTTGCAGTCATCACTGTAGGGTTCTTCCTGCCGGCAGGCAGCCCTCGGTCAGCCAGAATACCAAAGTCTGGGTCCGGCTTCGGCTGTGTACTCGCCCTCCCTGACATCAGTGCGCCAGGTGTACAAAGTTCCCAGCCGACGCAATGTTCTCCAGTCTTTCTTGCTGCGCAGTGGAAGCAGTTCACAAGTGCCGGTCGGCTGACTCCTGTTATTTTTGGTGCTTCATACTGAAGACATTCTTCTTTTCAAAGCTAAGTACCTCGTTGGGGAAACTTTTTTCTTGCTCCAGACCAGTGTCAGAAAAAGTTAATAATTGTATTTCATGTGGGAAGCAAATACCTCATAAGGATTTTCACTCTTACTGTATTCCTTGTCTAGGCCCTGACCACGACATAACTAGTTGTCGGTTTTGTGCTAGATTTAACCAACGTACTATTAAACAGAGATAGGATTTTGCCTTTCATTACTTTGGGAGGCGATTTAATTATAACGTCGTCGGATACGCTTCCGACTACCGGAGTTCATAAAAGGCGCAAGGATAAGGATAGGCCTCCGAGGTCCAAATCAGACGACAGTTTACAATCAGAGCCAGCTGCTGGTTTGGCCGTTGTCAGTGAGACGCTTTTGCAGCCCCTGTCGTTGGCCATTACAGAACCGCTTGCAGAAACTGACTCCCACGAGGAGCCAACTAGGCCTTTGAATACTCCAGGTGCAGGACCTTCGGATAATGCTCCCTTGGATGGGTCCGGAGACGCTGTGCAGGTACCAGCTTCCGAGGGGATTTTCAGGCCTACGCAGCTTTAGGTACAGGCAAAGGCAAAGACTCCTTCTAAAACAAAGACTCAAGCCAAGGCCTCCTCTGATCCGGGACCTAAATCTCAAAATGAAATGCTTAAAATGGCGGAGGACTTGCTAACTATGATTAGGGGTTCACATTCCCCTCCAGACAAAAGGCCAAGACAAGAATTGGATTATGAATCCTCTGATCAGGCATCTATCTCTTCAGTGTCTTCCTCTGAACAGGATTATACTTTCCCTCCTTATGAGGATTCTGATGCTGAGGATTCCATTCCTTCAGCTTCTCCTCCTGAGGATTATTCTTTTGGGGAAACTTTACATGACATGAGGGAACATTTTCACTGGGATGGACAGGAGTACTCTGAATCTAAGAGAAGGCTTAGAGATTTCCTTCTTCTTCCCCAACACAAACCCCTGGCTATTCCTCCTATTTTGGATATTGTGGATGATGTCTTTTCTGAGTCTAATTTAACTCCTGACTCCTTTTCTCCGGCCCCTGCTAAGCCTGATAGATATTACAGAGTCCCTGACTCCCACCAGTTTCTTTATAAAAATCCTACTGCTGATCCAGAAACCATTTCTCAGGGTCCTAAGGGTGTTAAGGCCGCCACTGCTAAGAACCCTATTCCGTCAGATAAGGATTCTAGAACTTTGGAGAGATGGGGCAAAAAGTGTACACTTCTGCTACTTTATCTATTAGGGCTTTAAATTGTCAATTTCATATGTTGAAATATCAGCAATACCTTTTGTCTGTTATGAAACAAAAACTGGGTACCATTTCTGCATGTGCAGACAATAAGGAATTACATGATTTGCTGCATGCTACTGAGCAGGTGGGGAAACATACCTTACACTGTGGTTTTGATGCTTTGGAGGCCTCTTGCAGGGCAGCTGCCAGTGGCACGGTCATTAGAAGGCATGCTTGGTTAAAGGAACAAAATTTGCCTGATCAAGTGAAAGCAAAGTTACTCGATGCTCCTGTTCAACATAATGTTTTGTTTGGGTGTAAAGCTGAAGAGGTTATAAAGAAAATGGAGGATAAGGCAAAATCCATGCAAACGGTTAAGGATTTCTTACAAGTCCAGCCTCCTAGATTTAGCAAAAATTGGCCAGCTAAAAATTGGTCCTTTCCCAGCTCGGACAGGCCTCAGAGGGGTAGATATAGGCGCCCCAGAGGGAGGGCCCAAGCACAGACCTCTTATAGACCTAGACAGTGGAGTGCTTCCACCCCCAGGGGTGGAGAAGATAGGTCTCAACCTTATAGGAAACAGGCTCAATGACTCCCCCTGCATGGCTCCAGGAACCTCTCTCCTGGAAGCTCCTCTGGGAGGAAAACTTTCTCTTTTTCACCGAAATTGGGCTTGTATAACACAAGACAGTGGGTTCTGGATGTAGTTTTAAGAGGTTACAAATTCCACTTGCGCAACTTACCAAAACCAAACGGATGGCCAGACCTACCAAAAACTCAATGGGCAGAGACATTAAAACAGGTGAGGTCCCTCATGGCTATGAGGGCCATAGAACTGGTTCCAAATTCAGAGACGGGACAAGGCTTTTATTCAAGACTCTTTCTAGTTCCCAGAAAGCAAAATACTTGGAGATCCATCCTGGATCTGTCAGTCTTAAATACTTTCCTGGAGATACCAAAGTTCAACATGCTTACTCTGCAGCAGCTCCTGCCAATGTTGAGCAAAAATGCATGGATGGTAACATTGGATTTAAAGGAGGCTTATCTACACATTCCTATCAGACAGGAGTGCAGAAGATACCTCAGGTTCAAGGCAGGCTCGAAACATTACCAATTCTCTGCGCTGCCCTTTGGCTTGTCTACTGCGCCCAGGGTCTTTACCAAGTGCCTGGCACCAGTAGAAGCTTACTGCAGACTCAAGGGAATTCAAATTTACCCTTATCTGGATGACTGCCTTATTCAAGCAGACAGCAAGGACAGTTTACTCAAGCACCTGGAATTTGTTCAGAATCTACTCAAGTACCTGGGATTCACTGTGAACGTACAAAAGTCAAATTTGACACCCACTGAACAGATAACTTTCCTGGGTGCTTTTTTAAACACAACAACCCAGATGGCATTCCTGACATCAGAAAAACAACTACAGCTGGCTTCAACTTTCAAAAACATGGCCTTAATGTCTCCGCTAACTGCAAGGAAATTCCTGCCGGCTTTAGGTTACATGGCCTCCTGCATCATACTCATACCCTATGCAAGACTGCATATGAGGAAGATACAATGGTACCTAAAAAGCATATGGTCCCAGCATTGTCACAGTCTAGAAACAGAGATTGCTGTCTTGCCTTGCCTGCAAAAGGAATTCCATTGGTGGGCCATCGCATGTCTTCAAAACAAAGGGAAAGCCTTCAGTCTACCAAGTGATAACCACGGATGCCTCGGATTATGCATGGGGAGCCCACTTGCAGGGGAAAGGCCTGCAAGGTTTTTGGACAGAGGATCAGAAGCATCTACATATCAATTTAAAAGAGATGTTAGCTGTGCAGAATGCCCTCTTGGCTTTCAGGGATCTTTTACAGCCGGGGCAGCTACTGATACGGACAGACAACACCACAGTTATGTGGTACATAAACAAGCAAGGGGGTTCACACTCCTACCCCCTTTGCAGACTAGCCATGACTTTATGGAACACAGCACTAGCTTGCAAATTGGACCTACAAGCTCAATTCCTGCCAGGGAAACAAAACACTCTGGCAGACAGCCTGAGCAGGAACCTGTCAGACCCACACAAGTGGATGCTAGACACCCAAATATTCAAGATGATTACAGAAGCCTGGGGCTGCCCGGACATAGATCTATTTGCATCTCCCTACAACTACCAGTTACAGACCTTTTGCACAAGGACATATCACAGGCTAGCATGGAAAGTGGATGCTCTCTCATTCAGTTGGAGGAACCTCTCAGGGTATGCCTTCCCACCACTACCTCTTGTTCCACGGGTGTTATTAAAAATAAAACAGGACAAACCAAAGCTGATCTTACTAGCTCCGAATTGGCCTTGACAATTTTGGTACTCAACACTGATAAATCTATCCCAGGAACCTCCTTGGATTCTACCTCAGATTCCAAATCTTTTGTCTCATCATCAGGG